>NW_024058262.1:0-55000 GCF_016432855.1 Salvelinus namaycush
ACTTGTAGGTTACTCTCCATGCTACTGTAGGTTACTCTCCCATGCTACTGTAGGTTACTCTCCCCTGATACTTTAGGTTACTCTCCATGCTACTGTAGGTTACTCTCCCATACTACTGTAGGTTTACTCTCCCATGTTACTGTAGGTTACTCTC
Organism: Salvelinus namaycush; assembly: GCF_016432855.1. NCBI lineage: Eukaryota > Metazoa > Chordata > Actinopteri > Salmoniformes > Salmonidae > Salvelinus > Salvelinus namaycush. The sequence continues at coordinate 155 of NW_024058262.1, forward strand.
CAATGATACTGTAGGTTACTCTCCCGTGCTACTGTAGGTTACACTCCCATGCCACTGTAGGTTACTCTCCCATGCTACTGTAGGTTACTCTCCCAAGCTACTGTAGGTTACTCTCCCAAGCTACTATAGGTTACTCTCCCATGCCACTTTAGGTTAACCTCCCAAGCTACTGTAGGTTACTCTCCCATGATACTGTATGTTACTCTCCCATGCTACTGTAGGGTACTCTCCCATGCTACTGTACGTTACTCTCCCATGCTACTGTAGTTTACACTCCCATGCCACTGTATGTTACTCTCCCTTGCTACTGTAGGTTACTCTCCCATGCTACTGTACGTTACTCTCCCATGCTACTGCAGGTTACACTCCCATGCCACTGTAGGTTAATCTCCCATGCTACTGTAGGTTACTCTTCCATGATACTGTATGTCACTCTCCCATGCTACTGTAGGTTACTCTCCCATGCTACTGTAGGTTACTCTTCCATGATACTGTATGTCACTCTCCCATGCTACTGTAGTTTACTCTCCCATGCTACTGTAGATTACTCTCCCACGCTACAGTAGGTTACTCTCCCATGCTACTGTAGGTTACTCTCTCATGGTACTGTATGTTACTCTCCCATGATACTGTAGGTTACTCTCCCACACTACTGTAGGCTACTCTCCCATGCTACTGTACATTACTCTCCCATGCTACTGTAGGTTACTCTCCCATGCTACTGTAGGTTACTCTCCCATGCTACTGTAGGTTACTCTCCCATGATACTGTAGGTTACTCTCCCATGCTACTGTAGGTTACTCTCCCATGCTACTGTAGGTTACTCTCCCATGCTACTGTAGGTTACTCTCCCATGCTACTGTAGGTTACTCTCCCATTCTACTGTAGGTTACTCTCCCATGCTACTGTAGGTTACTCTCCCATGCTACTGTAGGTTACTCTCCCATGCAACTGTAGGTTACTCTCCCATGATACTGTAGGTTACTCTCCCATGCTACTGTAGGTTACTCTCCCAAGCCACTGTAGGTTACTCTCCCATGCTACTATAGGTTACTCTCCCAAACTACTGTAGATTACTCTCCCATGCTACTGTAGGTTACTCGCCCATGCTACTGTAGGTTACTCTCCCATGCTACTGTAGGTTACTCTCCCATGCTACTGTATGTTACTCTCCCATGCTACTGTAGGTTAATCTCCCATGCTACTGTAGGTTACTCTCCCATGTTACTGTAGGTTACTCTCCCATGCTACTGTAGGTTACTTTCCCAATTTACTGTAGGTTACTCTCCCATGCTACTGTAGGTTACTCTCCCAAGCTACTGTGGGTTACTCTCCCATGCTACTGTTGGTTACTCTCCAATGCTACTGTAGGTTGCTCTCCAATGCTACAGTAGGTTACTCTCCCATGCTACTGTAGGTTACTCTCCCATGCTACTTTGGGTTACTCTCCCATTCTACTGTAGGTTACTCTCCCATGCTACTGTACGTTACTCTCCCATGCTACTGTACATTACTCTCCCATGCTACTGTAGGTTACTCTCCCATGCTACTGTAGGTTACACTCCCATGCCACTGTAGGTTACTCTCCCATGCTACTGTAGGTTACTCTCCCAACTTACTGTAGGTTACTCTCCCAAGCTACTATAGGTTACTCTCCCATGCCACTGTAGGTTACTCTCCAATGCTACTGTACGTTACTCTCCCATGCTACTGTAGTTTACACTCCCATGCCACTGTATGTTACTCTCCCATGCTACTGTACGTTACTCTCCCATGCTACTGTATGTTACTCTCCCAACTTACTGTAGGTTACTCTCCCAAGCTACTATAGGTTACTCTCCCATGCCACTGTAGGTTACTCTCCAATGCTACTGTACGTTACTCTCCCATGCTACTGTAGTTTACACTCCCATGCCACTGTATGTTACTCTCCCATGCAACTGTATGTTACTCTCCATGATACTGTACATTACTCTCCCATGCTACTGCAGGTTACACTCCCATGCTACTGCAGGTTACACTCCCATGCCACTGTAGGTTAATCTCCGATGCTACTGTAGGTTACTCTCCCATGCTACTGTACGTTACTCTCCCATGCTACTGTACATTACTCTCCCATGCTACTGTAGGTTACTCTCCCATACTACTGTAGGTTACTCTCCCATGCTACTGTGGGTTACTCTCCCATGCTACTGTATGTTACTTTCCCATGCTACTGTAGGTTACTCTCCATGCTACTGTAGGTTACTCTCCCATGCTACTGTAGGTTACTCTCCCATGCTACTGTAGGTTACTCTCCAAGCTACTGTAGGTTACTCTCCATGCTACTGTATGTTACTCTCCCATGCTACTGTAGGTTACTCTCCATGCTACTGTAGGTTACTCTCCCATGATACTTTAGGTTACTCTCCATGCTACTGTAGGTTACTCTCCCATACTACTGTAGGTTACTCTCCAATGCTACTGTAGGTTACTCTCCCATGATACTGTAGGTTACTCTCCCATGCTACTGTAGGTTACTCTCCCGTGCTACTGTAGCTTACACTCCCATGCCACTGTAGGTTACTCTCCCATGCTACTGTAGGTTACTCTCCCAACTTACTGTAGGTTACTCTCCCAAGCTACTATAGGTTACTCTCCCATGCCACTGTAGGTTACTCTCCAATGCTACTGTACGTTACTCTCCCATGCTACTGTAGTTTACACTCCCATGCCACTGTATGTTACTCTCCCATGCTACTGTACGTTACTCTCCCATGCTACTGTATGTTACTCTCCCAACTTACTGTAGGTTACTCTCCCAAGCTACTATAGGTTACTCTCCCATGCCACTGTAGGTTACTCTCCAATGCTACTGTACGTTACTCTCCCATGCTACTGTAGTTTACACTCCCATGCCACTGTATGTTACTCTCCCATGCTACTGTAGGTTACTCTCCCATGCTACTGTACGTTACTCTCCCATGCTACTGCAGGTTACACTCCCATGCTACTGTAGGTTACTCTCCCATGATACTGTATGTTACTCTCCATGATACTGTACATTACTCTCCCATGCTACTGCAGGTTACACTCCCATGCCACTGTAGGTTAATCTCCCATGCTACTGTAGGTTACTCTTCCATGATACTGTATGTCACTCTCCATGCTACTGTAGGTTACTCTCCCATGCTACTCTAGGTTACTCTTCCATGATACTGTATGTCACTCTCCCATGCTACTGTAGGTTACTCTCCCATGCTACTGTAGGTTACTCTCCCACGCTACAGTAGGTTACTCTCCCACGCTACTGTAGATTACTCTCCCATGCTACTGTAGGTTACTCTCTCATGTTACTGTATGTTACTCTCCCATGCTACTGTAGGTTACTCTCCCATTCTACTGTAGGTTACTCTCCCATGCTACTGTAGGTTACTCTCCCATTCTACTGTAGGTTACTCTCCCATGCTACTGTAGGTTACTCTCCCATGCTACTGTAGGTTACTCTCCCATGCTACTGTAGGTTACTCTCCCATGCTACTGTAGGTTACTCTCCCATGCTACTCTAGGTTACCCTCCCATGCTACTGTAAGTTACTCTCCCATGATACTGTAGGTTACTCTCCCATGCTACTGTAGGTTACTCTCCCACGCTACAGTAGGTTACTCTCAAATGCTACTGTAGGTTACTCTCCAATGCTACTCTAGGTTACTCTCCCATGCTACTGTAGGTTACTCTCCCATTATACTGTAGGTTACTCTCCCATGCTACTGTAGGTTACTCTCCCATTCTACTGTAGGTTACTCTCCCATGCTACTGTAGGTTACTCTCCCATGCTACTGTAGGTTACTCTCCCATGCTACTGTAGGTTACTCTCCCATGCTACTGTAGGTTACTCTCCCATGCTACTCTAGGTTACCCTCCCATGCTACTGTAGGTTACTCTTCCATGATATTGTAGGTTACTCTCCCATGCTACTGTAGGTTACTCTCCCATGCTACTGTAGGTTACTCTCCCACGCTACTGTAGGTTACTCTCCCATGCTACTGTACGTTACTCTCCCATGCTACTGTAGGTTACTCTCCCATGCTACTGTAGGTTACACTCCCATGTCACTGTAGGTTACTCTCCCATGCTACTGTAGGTTACTCTCCCTTGCCACTGTAGGTTACTCTCCCATGCTACTGTTCCCATGCTACTGTAGGTTACTCTCCCATGCCACTGTAGGTTACTCTCCCATGCTACTGTAGGTTACTCTCCCATGCCACTGTAGGTTACTCTCCCATGCTACAGTAGGTTACTCTCCCATGCCACTGTAGGTTACTCGCCCATGCTACTGTAGGGTACTCTCCCATGCTACTGTAGGTTACTCTCCCATGCTACAGTAGGTTACTCTCCCATGCCACTGTAGGTTACTCTCCCATGCTACTGTAGGTTACTCTCCCATGCTTCAGTAGGTTACTCTCCCATGCTACAGTAGGTTACTCTCCCATGCTACAGTAGGTTACTCTCCCATGCTACTGTAGGTTACTCTCCCATGCTGCAGTAGGTTACTCTCCCATGCTACAGTAGGTTACTCTCCCATGCTACTGTACATTACTCTCCCATGCTACTGCAGGTTACACTCCCATGCCACTGTAGGTTAATCTCCCATGCTACTGTAGGTTACTCTTCCATGATACTGTATGTCACTCTCCCATGCTACTGTAGGTTACTCTCCCATGCTACTGTAGGTTACTCTTCCATGATACTGTATGTCACTCTCCCATGCTACTGTAGGTTACTCTCCCATGCTACTGTAGGTTACTCTCCCACGCTACAGTAGGTTACTCTCCCATGCTACTGCAGGTTACACTCCCATGCCACTGTAGGTTAATCTCCGATGCTACTGTAGGTTACTCTCCCATGCTACTGTACGTTACTCTCCCATGCTACTGTACATTACTCTCCCATGCTACTGTAGGTTACTCTCCCATACTACTGTAGGTTACTCTCCCATGCTACTGTGGGTTACTCTCCCATGCTACTGTATGTTACTTTCCCATGCTACTGTAGGTTACTCTCCATGCTACTGTAGGTTACTCTCCATGCTACTGTAGGTTACTCTCCCATGCTACTGTAGGTTACTCTCCCATGCTACAGTAGGTTACTCTCCATGCTACTGTAGGTTACTCTCCATGCTACTGTAGGTTACTCTCCCATGCTACTGTAGGTTACTCTCCCATACTACTGTAGGTTACTCTCCCATGCTACTGTAGGTTACTCTCCCATGTTACTGTAGGTTACTCTCCCATGATACTGTAGGTTACTCTCCCATGCTACTGTAGGTTACTCTCCCATGCTACTGTAGGTTACACTCCCATGCCACTGTAGGTTACTCTCCCATGCTACTGTAGGTTACTCTCCCAACTTACTGTAGGTTACTCTCCCAAGCTACTATAGGTTACTCTCCCATGCCACTGTAGGTTACTCTCCAATGCTACTGTACGTTACTCTCCCATGCTACTGTAGTTTACACTCCCATGCCACTGTATGTTACTCTCCCATGCTACTGTACGTTACTCTCCCATGCTACTGTATGTTACTCTCCCAACTTACTGTAGGTTACTCTCCCAAGCTACTATAGGTTACTCTCCCATGCCACTGTAGGTTACTCTCCAATGCTACTGTACGTTACTCTCCCATGCTACTGTAGTTTACACTCCCATGCCACTGTATGTTACTCTCCCATGCTACTGTAGGTTACTCTCCCATGCTACTGTACGTTACTCTCCCATGCTACTGCAGGTTACACTCCCATGCTACTGTAGGTTACTCTCCCATGATACTGTATGTTACTCTCCATGATACTGTACATTACTCTCCCATGCTACTGCAGGTTACACTCCCATGCCACTGTAGGTTAATCTCCCATGCTACTGTAGGTTACTCTTCCATGATACTGTATGTCACTCTCCATGCTACTGTAGGTTACTCTCCCATGCTACTCTAGGTTACTCTTCCATGATACTGTATGTCACTCTCCCATGCTACTGTAGGTTACTCTCCCATGCTACTGTAGGTTACTCTCCCACGCTACAGTAGGTTACTCTCCCACGCTACTGTAGATTACTCTCCCATGCTACTGTAGGTTACTCTCTCATGTTACTGTATGTTACTCTCCCATGCTACTGTAGGTTACTCTCCCATTCTACTGTAGGTTACTCTCCCATGCTACTGTAGGTTACTCTCCCATTCTACTGTAGGTTACTCTCCCATGCTACTGTAGGTTACTCTCCCATGCTACTGTAGGTTACTCTCCCATGCTACTGTAGGTTACTCTCCCATGCTACTGTAGGTTACTCTCCCATGCTACTCTAGGTTACCCTCCCATGCTACTGTAAGTTACTCTCCCATGATACTGTAGGTTACTCTCCCATGCTACTGTAGGTTACTCTCCCACGCTACAGTAGGTTACTCTCAAATGCTACTGTAGGTTACTCTCCAATGCTACTGTAGGTTACTCTCCCATGCTACTGTAGGTTACTCTCCCATTCTACTGTAGGTTACTCTCCCATGCTACTGTAGGTTACTCTCCCATTCTACTGTAGGTTACTCTCCCATGCTACTGTAGGTTACTCTCCCATGCTACTGTAGGTTACTCTCCCATGCTACTGTAGGTTACTCTCCCATGCTACTGTAGGTTACTCTCCCATGCTACTCTAGGTTACCCTCCCATGCTACTGTAGGTTACTCTTCCATGATACTGTAGGTTACTCTCCCATGCTACTGTAGGTTACTCTCCCATGCTACTGTAGGTTACTCTCCCACGCTACAGTAGGTTACTCTCCCATGCTACTGTACGTTACTCTCCCATGCTACTGTAGGTTACTCTCCCATGCTACTGTAGGTTACACTCCCATGTCACTGTAGGTTACTCTCCCATGCTACTGTAGGTTACTCTCCCTTGCCACTGTAGGTTACTCTCCCATGCTACTGTTCCCATGCTACTGTAGGTTACTCTCCCATGCCACTGTAGGTTACTCTCCCATGCTACTGTAGGTTACTCTCCCATGCCACTGTAGGTTACTCTCCCATGCTACAGTAGGTTACTCTCCCATGCCACTGTAGGTTACTCTCCCATGCTACTGTAGGTTACTCTCCCATGCTACAGTAGGTTACTCTCCCATGCTACAGTAGGTTACTCTCCCATGCTACAGTAGGTTACTCTCCCATGCTACTGTAGGTTACTCTCCCATGCTGCAGTAGGTTACTCTCCCATGCTACAGTAGGTTACTCTCCCATGCTACTGTACATTACTCTCCCATGCTACTGCAGGTTACACTCCCATGCCACTGTAGGTTAATCTCCCATGCTACTGTAGGTTACTCTTCCATGATACTGTATGTCACTCTCCCATGCTACTGTAGGTTACTCTCCCATGCTACTGTAGGTTACTCTTCCATGATACTGTATGTCACTCTCCCATGCTACTGTAGGTTACTCTCCCATGCTACTGTAGGTTACTCTCCCACGCTACAGTAGGTTACTCTCCCATGCTACTGTAGGTTACTCTCCCATGATACTGTATGTTACTCTCCCATGCTACTGTAGGTTACTCTCTCATGTTACTGTATGTTACTCTCCCATGCTACTGTAGGTTACTCTCTCATGTTACTGTATGTTACTCTCCCATGCTACTGTAGGTTACTCTCCCACGCTACAGTAGGTTACTCTCCCATGATACTGTAGGTTACTCTCCCACGCTACTGTAGGCTACTCTCCCATGCTACTGTACATTACTCTCCCATGCTACTGTAGGTTACTCTCTCATGTTACTGTATGTTACTCTCCCATGCTACTGTAGGTTACTCTCCCATTCTACTGTAGGTTACTCTCCCATGCTACTGTAGGTTACTCTCCCATTCTACTGTAGGTTACTCTCCCATGCTACTGTAGGTTACTCTCCCATGCTACTGTAGGTTACTCTCCCATGCTACTGTAGGTTACTCTCCCATGCTACTGTAGGTTACTCTCCCATGCTACTCTAGGTTACCCTCCCATGCTACTGTAAGTTACTCTCCCATGATACTGTAGGTTACTCTCCCATGCTACTGTAGGTTACTCTCCCACGCTACAGTAGGTTACTCTCAAATGCTACTGTAGGTTACTCTCCAATGCTACTGTAGGTTACTCTCCCATGCTACTGTAGGTTACTCTCCCATTCTACTGTAGGTTACTCTCCCATGCTACTGTAGGTTACTCTCCCATTCTACTGTAGGTTACTCTCCCATGCTACTGTAGGTTACTCTCCCATGCTACTGTAGGTTACTCTCCCATGCTACTGTAGGTTACTCTCCCATGCTACTCTAGGTTACCCTCCCATGCTACTGTAGGTTACTCTTCCATGATACTGTAGGTTACTCTCCCATGCTACTGTAGGTTACTCTCCCATGCTACTGTAGGTTACTCTCCCACGCTACAGTAGGTTACTCTCCCATGCTACTGTACGTTACTCTCCCATGCTACTGTAGGTTACTCTCCCATGCTACTGTAGGTTACACTCCCATGTCACTGTAGGTTACTCTCCCATGCTACTGTAGGTTACTCTCCCTTGCCACTGTAGGTTACTCTCCCATGCTACTGTTCCCATGCTACTGTAGGTTACTCTCCCATGCCACTGTAGGTTACTCTCCCATGCTACTGTAGGTTACTCTCCCATGCCACTGTAGGTTACTCTCCCATGCTACAGTAGGTTACTCTCCCATGCCACTGTAGGTTACTCGCCCATGCTACTGTAGGGTACTCTCCCATGCTACTGTAGGTTACTCTCCCATGCTACAGTAGGTTACTCTCCCATGCCACTGTAGGTTACTCTCCCATGCTACTGTAGGTTACTCTCCCATGCTACAGTAGGTTACTCTCCCATGCTACAGTAGGTTACTCTCCCATGCTACAGTAGGTTACTCTCCCATGCTACTGTAGGTTACTCTCCCATGCTGCAGTAGGTTACTCTCCCATGCTACAGTAGGTTACTCTCCCATGCTACTGTACATTACTCTCCCATGCTACTGCAGGTTACACTCCCATGCCACTGTAGGTTAATCTCCCATGCTACTGTAGGTTACTCTTCCATGATACTGTATGTCACTCTCCCATGCTACTGTAGGTTACTCTCCCATGCTACTGTAGGTTACTCTTCCATGATACTGTATGTCACTCTCCCATGCTACTGTAGGTTACTCTCCCATGCTACTGTAGGTTACTCTCCCACGCTACAGTAGGTTACTCTCCCATGCTACTGTAGGTTACTCTCCCATGATACTGTATGTTACTCTCCCATGCTACTGTAGGTTACTCTCTCATGTTACTGTATGTTACTCTCCCATGCTACTGTAGGTTACTCTCTCATGTTACTGTATGTTACTCTCCCATGCTACTGTAGGTTACTCTCCCACGCTACAGTAGGTTACTCTCCCATGATACTGTAGGTTACTCTCCCACGCTACTGTAGGCTACTCTCCCATGCTACTGTACATTACTCTCCCATGCTACTGTAGGTTACTCTCCCATTCTACTGTATGTTACTCTCCCACGCTACAGTAGGTTACTCTAAAATGCTACTGTATGTTACTCTCCCATGCTACTGTAGGTTACTCTCCCATGCTACTGTAGGTTACTCTCCCATGCTACTGTAGGTTACTCTCCCATGCTACTGTAGGTTACTCTCCCATTCTACTGTAGGTTACTCTCCCATGCTACTGTAGGTTACTCTCCCATGCTACTGTACGTTACTCTCCCATGCTACTGTAGGTTACTCTCCCATGCTACTGTAGGTTACACTCCCATGTCACTGTAGGTTACTCTCCCATGCTACTGTAGGTTACTCTCCCATGACACTGTAGGTTACTCTCCCATGCTACTGTTCCCATGCTACTGTAGGTTACTCTCCCATGCTACTGTTCCCATGCTACTGTAGGTTACTCTCCCATGTCACTGTAGGTTACTCTCCCATGCTACTGTAGGTTACTCTCCCATGCTACAGTAGGTTACTCTCCCATGCTACAGTAGGTTACTCTCCCATGCTACAGTAGGTTACTCTCCCATGCTACTGTAGGTTACTCTCCCATGCTACAGTAGGTTACTCTCCCATGCTACTGTAGGTTAATATCTGGATTGTATCATAACTCTTCTCTGGTGTGGGATGTGCAGTTCCGTTGTGCAGAGAATAACATGTACTGATGTGTATAGGAGTAAACAAACCATACACTTAGTGGTGATGTGTTCGTTTTATATTTTATTATTACGATTATTTTATTAAGGTTGTGTATGTTTTTTGTTGTAAAGGAATATAACTTTCCAGTTGAAATGTATCTTTGGAGAAATTGAAGTGTGTGTGGCTTTCACTTTTTAGTCTTTTGCCTGCTTGAAAACCATGCTTACCAATGACTGATGATAACAACCTTTTGCTCCTCCATGTGTTAAAGTAAAGTGTTACAAGTCACTGTGGGTGTGAGGTAGCAGTAATAAAATGCTGTTTTATAACACCTACTTTGCTTGTGTGTTTCTTTTCATTGGGGTTTTGTCAACTACATTACCCATGTTTATTCTTTGTCCTGTCTTCTAAGCACGGTCCTCTTCACTTCCTGTCTTCTAAGACCGGTCCTCTTCACTTCCTGTCTTCTAAGACCGGTCTTCTTTACTTCCTGTCTTCTAAGACCGGTCCTCTTCACTTCCTGTCTTCTAAGACCGGTCCTCTTCACTTACTTTCATGATTCTTAATTCAAGCTGAGTGGTATTAAAGTGACAATGCTTTTTCCTATTATTGTGTTACGTATGTGTTACAGGTCCCAGGTGGTGGGGACTAATCAAATCAAACGTTATTTGTCACATGTGCCGAATACAACTGGTGATAACAGCTAGTCTACGGATATGAATGATAACAGCTAGTCTGGGGATATGACTGATAACAGCTAGTCTAAGGATATGACTGATAACAGATAGTCTAAGGATATGACTGATAACAGCTAGTCTGGGGATATGACTGATAACAGCTAATCTGGGGATATGACTGATAACAGCTAGTCTAAGGATATGACTGATAACAGCTAGTCAGGGGATATGACTGATAACAGCTAGTCTGGGGATATGACTGATAACAGCTAGTCTAAGGATATGACTGATAACAGCTAGTCTGGGGATATGACTGATTACAGCTAGTCTGGGGATATGACTGATAACAGCTAGTCTAAGGATATGACTGATAACAGCTAGTCTGGGGATATGACTGATTACAGCTAGTCTGGGGATATGACTGATAACAGCTAGTCTGGGGCTATGACTGATAACATCTAGTCTGGGGATATGACTGATAACATCTAGTCTGGGGATATGACTGATAACAGCTAGTCTGGGGATATGACTGATAACAGCTAGTCTGGGGATATGACTGATAACAGCTAGTCTGGGGATATGACTGATTACAGCTGGTCTGGGGATATGACTGGTAACAGCTAGTCTGGGGATATGACTGATAACAGCTAGTCTGGGGATATGACTGATAACAGCTAGTCTGGGGATATGACTGATAACAGCTAGTCTGGGGATATGACTGATAACAGCTAGTCTGGGGATATGACTGATTACAGCTAGTCTGGGGATATGACTGATTACAGCTAGTCTGGGGATATGACTGATAACAGCTAGTCTGGGGCTATGACTGATAACAGATAGTCTGGGTATATGACTGATTACAGCTAGTCTGGGGATATGTTATGAATAAATTCAAATGATTTATATGTTTAATGACTAAATGATTTATGCGTTTAAAGTACAATAACTAGCAGTATTCTACCCTGTGTCTGTATAATGGCTTAAATGTTTGTGCATAGGAAAAGAGGAACTGTTAACAGACAGCTTGTGAGAAACAAACATGGTTCTCAGAAAATAAATCAGGAGTCACATGGTGGTGGTTAGTGTCGTACTATTGGTTAGACAGTTTCCCCTTTAATGAGGTTGACAGTTAAAACTGTCTCTGACATTAGACTGAGTCACACAGAGGCTCCAGATGTGCAGCGAACAGACACAAACCTACAACTGAGATAACAGCAGACGTTACAACAGTAGAAGTTACAGCATTAGAAGATACAACAGTAGACGATACAACAGTAGAAGTTACAACAGTAGAAGATACAACAGTAGAAGTTACAACAGTAGAAGTTACAACAGTAGAAGATACAACAGTAGAAGTTACAACAGTAGAAGTTACAACAGTAGAAGTTGCGAGAGTAGAAATTGCAAGAGTAGAAGTTACAACAGTAGAAGTTACAACAGTAGAAGATACAACAGTAGAAGTTACAACAGTAGAAGTTACAACAGTAGAAGTTGCGAGAGTAGAAATTGCAAGAGTAGAAGTTACAACAGTAGAAGTTACAACAGTAGAAGATACAACAGTAGAAGTTACAACAGTAGAAGTTACAACAGTAGAAGTTGCGAGAGTAGAAATTGCAAGAGTAGAAGTTACGAGAGTAGAAGTGTGACGACCCTCCCACTCTGTCTACCGTTTTCTCTCTCTCTTTGCTCTTGTTTCCTTATTAGGATGTTGGTGGGCGGAGTATGGAGGGTCGTCAGCTACATGGGAAACACCTGGGCCCGGGTGTGTCCCAGGATAAATAGACCTCTTCCACAGTCATTGGGGGGACTCTCTCTATTCAGACGCAGACAGATTCTGGTTGTGGCCTTGTTGTGGTTATTTGGTTTGTTTGTGTTGGCACCCTTCAACACCCCTACTTATCACATGTGTACACGCAACCACTCACCTACACTACTGACTACTGACTACACACACACCATTGTTAATTGTATTTACTTTACCTTAGTTAATAAATGTATTTTGTTAGTCCTTATCTCCATGTGGTCTCCCTTTTGTTACGGGCTTTGAGCCGGTTCATGACAGAAGATAAGATTTGAAGACGAAGAACCTAATTGAATAAAGACCATGGATATTGATGATCATATATACGCAAACGAGTCCCACAAGAAGGATGGAGTTGGTGATCAACATTCAGGTAACAGCCGGTGCTCATTTTGGGTGCCTAAACTCCACCATATGTTAAAACCTGTCTGGCTCTGGCATTCCGCTAGCGGAACTCCCCTCACATTCCACTTTCACACATTAACAAGTCCAATACAGCAAATGAAAGATACACATCTTGTGAATCCAGTCAACATGTCCGATTTTTAAAATGTTTTACAGCGAAAACACCACATATATTTATGTTAGCTCACCACCAAATACAAAAAAGGACAGACATTTTTCACAGCACAGGTAGCATGCACAAAGTCAACCTAACTAACCAAGAACCAACCAAACTAACCAAGAAACAACTTCATCAGATGACAGTCTTATAACATGTTATACAATAAATCTATGTTTTGTTCGAAAAATGTGGATATTTGAGGTATAAATCAGTTTTACATTGCAGCTACCATCACAGCTACCATCACAAATAGGACCGAAGCAGCCAGAGTAATTACAGACACCAACGTCAAATACCTAAATACTCATCATAAAACATTTCTGAAAAATCGATGGAGTATAGCAAATTAAAGACAAACATCTTGTGAATCCAGCCAATATTTCCGATTTTTTAAGTGTTTTACAGCAAACACAATATAGCATTATATTAGCTTACTACAATAGCCTACCACACTACCGCATTCATTTATCAAGGCACGTTAGCGATAGCAATAGGCACGTTAGCGATAGCGAATAAACCAGCAAAAGATATATAATTTTTGACTAACCTTGATAAGCTTCATCAGATGACAGTCCTATAACATCAGGTTATACATACACTTATGTTTTGTTCGAAAATGTGCATATTTAGAGCTGAAATCAGTGGTTATACATTGTGCTAACGTAGCATCTTTTTCCCACAACGTCCGGATATTTTTCTGACACTTTTTCTGACACACATATTCTGACCAAATAACTATTCATAAACATAACTAAAAAATACATGTTGTATAGGAAATGATAGATACACTAGTTCTTAATGCAATCGCCGTGTTAGAATTCTAAAAATAACTTCATTACGACATCCAGCTTAGGTATAGCGAGAGAGTACCCAAAATCTGGGCGCAAACGACTATTTCACATGTTCGACAGATATATGAAATAGCATCATAAAATGGGTCCTACTTTTGACGATCTTTCATCAGAATGTTGTACAAGGGGTCCTTTGTCGGGAACAATCGTTGTTTGGATTTAGAATGTCCTCTTCTCCAGTCAATTAGCACGGAAAGCTAGCAAAGTGGCTCGAAGCTCTCCTTCCTGAACAAAGGCACACAACGCAACACGCCTAACGTCCCGAAAAAATTTCAATAATCTAATAAAACTATATTGAAAAAACATACTTTACGATGATATTGTCACATGTATCAAATAAAATCAAAGCCGGAGATATTAGTCGTCCATAACGACAGCTTATCAGAAGGCAAATCCAGGTCCCTTCACGTGCTCTCCAGAAAACAGGAAACTGGTGACACGTCATGCCGAGAGCTATTATTCGACCCCAGATCAAGTTATTCACTCCATTTCTTCTCTCACTGCCTGTCGACATCTAGTGGAAGACGTATGAAGTGCATGTATTCTAATATATATCAAGGACATTAATAGTCAGGCCCTAGAACAGTGCATCGATTTCAGATTTTCCACTTCCTGTCAGGAAGTTTGCTGCAAAAGGAGTTCTGTTTTACTCACAGATATAATTCAAACGGTTTTAGAAACTAGAGTGTTTTCTATCCAATAGTAATAATAATATGCATATTGTACGAGCAAGAATTGAGTACGAGGCCTTTTAAATTGGGCACGATTTTCCCCCAAAGTGAAAACAGCGCCCTCTGTCCTCAACAGGTTAAGGCCAATAAATTCTATAAGACCTGAAAAAAACAGCATAGACCAGCATCAATTTCAAGATGAACCATGCTGGTCAGTGCTGGTCCGATACTGGTCTAGAGGGTTATGTTGGTCAGTGCTGGTCCGATAATGGTCTAGAGGGTTATGTTGGTCAGTGCTGGTCCGATACTGGTCTAGAGGGTTATGTTGGTCAGTGCTGGTCCGATACCGGTCTAGAGGGTTATGCTGGCCAATGCTGGTCCGATACCGGTCTAGAGGGTTATGCTGGCCAGTGCTGGTCCGATACTGGTCTAGAGGGTTATGTTGGTCAATGCTGGTCCGATACTGGTCTAGAGGGTTATGTTGGTCAGTGCTGGTCGGATACTGGTCTAGAGGGTTATGTTGGTCAGTGCTGGTCCGATACTGGTCTAGAAGGTTATGCTGGCCAGTGCTGGTCCGATACTGGTCTAGAGGGTTATGCTGGTCAGTGCTGGTCCGATACCGGTCTAGAGGGTTATGTTGGTCAGTGCTGGTCCGATACCGGTCTAGTGTGTTATGTTGGTCAGTGCTGGTCCGATACCGGTCTAGAGGGTTATGCTGGCCAGTGCTGGTCCGATACTGGTCTAGAGGGTTATGTTGGTCAGGGCTGGTCCGATACTGGTCTAGAGGGTTATGTTGGTCAGTGCTGGTCCGATACTGGTCTAGAGGGTTATGTTGGTTAGTGCTGGTCCGATACTGGTCTAGAGGGTTATGCTGGCCCGACCAGGCTTCGTAGTGTTTTTGTTGTTGACCAGTCTTTGCTGTATTTTGGACACCGGTGACCAGTTTCAAGTCACAATATGCTGGCTTGCAAAGTGACATTTAATTCCTTTTCCTAATCCACTCCAGCCAGAGTGGATTCACAAAATCTGTATTCAGAATGACTATTTTGGTTTGGTCAGGGCGTGAGTTGGGGTGGGCATTCTATGTTCTGTGTTCTATGTTTTGTATTTCTTTGTTGGTTGGCCGGTGTGGTTCTCAATCAGAGGCAGCTGTCTATCGCTGTCTCTGATTGAGAACCATACTTAGGTAGCTCTTGCCCACATGGGTTTTGTGGGTAGTTGTTTTCTGTCTCTGTGTCTGCACCAGACAGAACTGTTTCGTGTTGGTCTATTTTTGTTATTTTGTCTTATTTTTCTGAGTTAAAATAAATATTAACATGGACACTTACCACGCTGCGTTTTGGTCCACTCCTTCTTCCCAGGACGATCGTTACAGATACAAACAACACAGAGTTACACATGGAATAAACAAGCGTACAGTCAATAATACAATAGGAAAAAAAGAAAGTCTATATCGTGTGTGCAAATGGCGTGAGGAGGTAAGGCAATAAATAGGCCATAGTAGCGAAGTAATTACAATTTAGCAAATTAACACTGGAGTGATAGATGAGCAGATGGTGATGTGCAAGTAGAAATACTGGTGTGCAAAAGAGCAGAAAAGTAAATAAAAACAATATGTTGATGACGTAGGTAGATTGGGTGGGCTATTTAGAGATGGGCTATGTACAGCTGCAGCGATCGGTCAGCTGATCAGAAAGCTGATGTTTAAAGTTAGTGAGGGAAATATAAGTCTCCAGCTTCAGCGATTTTTGCAATTTGTTCCAGTCATTGGCATCAGAGAACTGGAAGGAAAGGCGGCTACAGGAGGAATTGTCTTTGGGGATGACCAGTGAGATATCAAATCAAAGTTTATTTGTCACATACACATGGTTAGCAGATGTTAATGCGAGTGTAGCGAAATGCTTGTTCTTCTAGTTCCGACCATGCAGTAATATCTAACAAGTAATCTAACCTAACAATTTCACAACTACTACCTTATACGCACAAGTGTTAAGGGATGAATAAGAATATGTACATACAAATATATGAATGAGTGATGGCCGAACGGCATAAGCAAGATGCAGTAGATGGTATCGAGATCCCGTGTGGCTCAGTTGGTAGAGCATGGCGCTTGCAACGCCAGGGTTGTGGGTTCAATTCCCACGGGGGGACCAGGGTTCAATTCCCACGGGGGGACCAGGATGAATATGTATGAACTTTCCAATTTGTAAGTCGCTCTGGATAGGGGCGTCTGCTAAATGACTTAAATGTAAAATGTAAATGAGTACAGTATATACATATGAGATGGGTAATGTAGGGTATATAAACATTTTATAAAGAGGCTAGTGATACATTTATTACATCAAGAATGCAAGATGCAGTAGATGGTACAGAGTACAGTATAATACATATGAGATGAGTAATGTAGGGTATGTAAACATTATATAAAGTAGCAGATATACCTGCTGGAGCGCGTGCTACAGGTGGGTGTTATCATGACCAGTGAGCTGAGATAAGGTGGAGCTTTACCTAGCATAGACTTATAGATGACCTGGAGCCAGTGGGTCTGGCGACAAATATGTATCTTCCTCTTTTTTGCAGTCGCCAAGGGTCCCAGCTACACAATGAATGTTAGTTTTGTTCGATAAAGTCCTTCTTTATATCCAAAAATGTCAGTTTAGTTGGCGCCAATGAGTCAGTAATCCACTATTAGTTTAGTTTACTCTTTCAATATGCAGACAAACAAATCCAAAAAGTGACCAGTACATTTCGTCCAAACAAATCAAACGATGTTTCTAATTAATCCCCAGGTACTCTAATATCTAAATAAACTATCATTTTTAAGACGGAGAAAAGTGTGTTGAATAGGGAAAATAAATAACGACGTGCGTGCACCTCGTTCAAGTGCAAACAAAAGGCACTTTTGTAAAAAGAGACTCGATGGAAATCTTCATACTACTTCTTCATTTTTCAGAAAACAAGCCTGAAACCCTTTCTAAAGACTAGTGGAAGCCCTAGGAACTGCAATATGGGTCCTATCTATGAGTAGATCCCATAGCAAACCATTTTGAAATTGCCTGTGACCTTAAAAACAAAACATCCGGATGGATTTTCCTGTGGTTTTCGCCTGCCATATCAGTTCTATTATACTCACATACATTATTTTAACAGTTTTAGAAAACTTCAGAGTGTTTTCTATCCAATGCTACCAAGTATATGCATATCCTAGCTTCTGGGCCTTAGTAACAGGCAGTTTACTTTGGGCACGTCAGTCATCCGAAATTCCGACCAAAGGCTAAGACTGTGGTGAAGGCACTAGTAAAGTTCTTCTTTACGTTTGGATGCCTTCAAGTTATCCAAACTGATCAGTGAACCAACTTTATGTCAAAACTATTCTCAAATGTGTGAAAGACACTTTATTTCCCATCAGGTCTCCAGTCCGTATCATCCGGAGAGTCAAGAGGCCCTCGAACGCTGGCATCAGACGCTAAAGGCGATGCTACGCAAATATTGCATAGATTCCAGTACCGAATGGGATGAAGGGGTGCCCTCTGTCCTATTTGCTATCAGGGAAACATTACAAGAGTCCTTAGGATTCAGCCCTGCTGACCTTGTGTTTGGATACACCCCACGGGGTACGCTAAAAGATTTGAAGGTCATATCCTATCTCCTACACCCAGTAGCGCCCCTAAAAATGTGTAGGAATATGCCAGTAAGATGAGAGACAGCACGCCACATGTGCGTTAGCCCAAACGAGTCTCTCCTCGTCTCAAAAACGCATGAATTTACTTTCTGACAAAGAGGCTGTTGGCTGTTCTTTTGCACCAGGGGATCAAGTTTTAGTTTTGTTGCCAATCCCTGTCTCATCTCTGTCGGCACGTTTTTCTGGACCATATCTTGTAGAAAAGAAACGCCGGTGACACCAATTATGCGATAAAGACCCCAGATCGTAGGCGTTCTTCCCGAGTGTGTCATGTTAACATGCTGAAAGCATATTATGTGGGTGATTCTCCAGACAGCTCCTCAGGTAAGCCGGTCCATTCCGCCGTCTCCAGTGTGGCTGCGGTGGGGATGAAGTCTGGCTGGGACCTATAGGAGGATCAGGAGGATGGGTTGGCGTTACGCCATACGTTACAGCAGTGTGAACGCTTATGTAATTCGGAGATGCTGGAAAAGTTACCCTCTCAAATGGAACATTTGGATAACGATCAAACTAATGATCTTATCCTATTGATAAATAGTTTTCTCAATGTGTTTCAGGACGTTCCAAGTTGCATGTCCATCTTGGAACATGATGTGGATGTGGGGAACACTGCTCCTATACGTCAGCATCCATACCGGGTTAATGTTAAGAAAAGGGAAGTAAAGAAAAGTGAGGTAGCTTATTTATTACAGAATGACATGGCAAAACCCAGTAACAGCTCCTGGAGTTCCCCATGTATTCTTGTTCCTAAGCCTGACGGTATGTCCCGCTTATGTACGGACTATCGTCACGTAAATGCAGTTACAAAGTTTGATTATTTTCCTCTACCTCGCTTAGATGACTGCATTGATAGAATTGGCTCTGCTTACATTAGTAAGTTAGATTTGCTAAAAGGTTATTAGCAGGTGCCTCTGACCTCTCGAGCTTCTGACATCTCGGCTTTCGTTATGCCTGATAACTTCGTACAATACACTGATGCCCTTTGGAATGTGTAATGCACCTGCTTCTTTTCAGCGCCTAGTTAGCATTGTGTTCGTGAAGTG
Organism: Salvelinus namaycush; assembly: GCF_016432855.1. Classification (NCBI taxonomy): domain Eukaryota; kingdom Metazoa; phylum Chordata; class Actinopteri; order Salmoniformes; family Salmonidae; genus Salvelinus; species Salvelinus namaycush. The sequence goes on from NW_024058262.1 coordinate 19,619, forward strand.
AAGCGTTGTAAAGACTGGAGAAGGGAAGCGCTGTAAAGACTGGAGAAGGGAAGTGTTGTAAAGACTGGAGAAGGGAAGCGCTGTAAAGACTGGAGAAGGGAAGTGTTGTAAAGACTGGAGAAGGGAAGCGCTGTAAAGACTGGAGAAGGGAAGTGCTGTAAAGACTGGAGAAGTGAAGTGTTGTAAAGACTGGAGAAGGGAAGTGCTGTAAAGACTGGAGAAGGGAAGTGCTGTACAGACTGGAGAAGGGAAGTGCTGTAAAGACTGGAGAAGTGAAGTGTTGTAAAGACTGGAGAAGGGAAGCGCTGTACAGACTGGAGAAGGGAAGTGCTGTACAGACTGGAGAAGGGAAGTGCTGTAAAGACTGGAGAAGGGAAGTGTTGTAAAGACTGGAGAAGGGAAGTGCTGTAAAGACTGGAGAAGGGAAGTGCTGTAAAGACTGGAGAAGGGAAGCGCTGTACAGACTGGAGAAGGGAAGCACTGTAAAGACTGGAGAAGGGAAGCGCTGTAAAGACTGGAGAAGTGAAGTGCTGTACAGACTGGAGAAGGGAAGTGTTGTAAAGACTGGAGAAGGGAAGCGCTGTAAAGACTGGAGAAGTGAAGTGTTGTAAAGACTGGAGAAGGGAAGTGTTGTAAAGACTGGAGAAGGGAAGCGCTGTAAAGACTGGAGAAGGGAAGTGCTGTAAAGGCTGGAGAAGGGAAGCGCTGTAAAGACTGGAGAAGTGAAGTGTTGTAAAGACTGGAGAAGGGAAGCGCTGTACAGACTGGAGAAGGGAAGTGCTGTACAGACTGGAGAAGGGAAGTGCTGTAAAGACTGGAGAAGGGAAGCGCTGTAAAGACTGGAGAAGTGAAGTGTTGTAAAGACTGGAGAAGGGAAGCGCTGTACAGACTGGAGAAGGGAAGTGCTGTACAGACTGGAGAAGGGAAGTGCTGTAAAGACTGGAGACGTGAAGTGTTGTAAAGACTGGAGAAGGGAAGTGTTGTAAAGACTGGAGAAGGGAAGTGCTGTAAAGACTGGAGAAGTGAAGTGTTGTAAAGACTGGAGAAGGGAAGCGTTGTAAAGACTGGAGAAGGGAAGCGCTGTACAGACTGGAGAAGGGAAGTGCTGTAAAGACTGGAGAAGGGAAGCACTGTAAAGACTGGAGAAGGGAAGCGCTGTAAAGACTGGAGAAGTGAAGTGCTGTACAGACTGGAGAAGTGAAGTGTTGTAAAGACTGGAGAAGGGAAGCGCTGTAAAGACTGGAGAAGTGAAGTGCTGTAAAGACTGGAGAAGTGAAGTGCTGTACAGACTGGAGAAGGGAAGTGCTGTACAGACTGGAGAAGGGAAGCGCTGTAAAGACTGGAGAAGGGAAGCGCTGTAAAGACTGGAGAAGGGAAGCGCTGTAAAGACTGGAGAAGGGAAGCGCTGTACAGACTGGAGAAGGGAAGCGCTGTACAGACTGGAGAAGGGAAGCGCTGTAAAGACTGGAGAAGGGAAGCGCTGTACAGACTGGAGAAGGGAAGTGCTGTAAAGACTGGAGAAGGGAAGTGCTGTAAAGAATGGAGAAGGGAAGTGTTGTACAGACTGGAGAAGGGAAGCGCTGTAAAGACTGGAGAAGGGAAGCGCTGTAAAGACTGGAGAAGGGAAGCGCTGTACAGACTGGAGAAGGGAAGTTGAGAAACTGAAGGGGGAGATTTGCGTTGTTTGTGATGCTTGCCGTTTGGCGCGTGCAGACAGGGTGGCGTGTGTGGTGAAACAGAAGTAGCTTTGTCTGTTCTTTTGAGTTTTGATGTTGAGTCTTTGCCCAACAAATTGATGTTATGATCAATAAGTTATCCTGTACAAGCTTTTGTGCCCATTTCATGACGTTGTTACAGGTGTCAAGCTTATGGACATGTGGCAGCAGTGTGTAGGAGGGAGATTACTTGGTGTGAGAAATGTGCAGAAAGGCATGAGAAGAAGGAATGTGTACCATTGTGGAAAGTAGTGGTGTGTGTTAATTGTAGGGGTGCTCATGGGGCTGGGGATCAGAAATGTCCCGTATGAGCGAGGCAGGTTGAGACATTTTCAAGGTTAGAGTAGTGCAGAAGTTGTGATATGCTGAGGCAGTGTAGAAAGTAGAGGAAGATGGGTCAAGGGGGAGGGATCCTGAGAGGAGTGGTGTGAGACGTAGATCAGAGGGATAAACCAACAAGTGAGATACGTTTCAGAAAGATTAGAAGTTGTGCATTTATAGCAATGGTAATTAATTCTACTGCAGGGATGGAATGTAAGTTGCTGACAATAGACGTTGTAGTAGCAGCTGCAGAGTGGTATTTGTGTGAACAAGACTTGAAGTCAGAAGAGTTACAAGGTGTGTTGAGTGGTGGTGTCCTGTCCTTTCAGGCTGTTGGCCTGGCATGCTTTGTGTATTTCTGTTTGATTTAGAAGATACTGTTGAGGCCTCCTGAGTGGTGCAGCGGTCTAAGGTGTGACTATAGACCCGGGTTCGATCCCAGGCTGTGTCACAGCCGGCCACCTGGACGGTGTTTACTCCGACACATTGGAACACCAGGGTCTCCCGGTTAGCTAGCTAGCCAACATGGTAGTCAACAGCATTGACCATGCAGACTGAACACAAGGGTCTCCTGGTTAGCTAGCTAACCAACATGGTAGTCAACAGCATTGACCATGCAGACTGAACACAATGGTTTCCTGGTTAGCTAGCTAGCCAACAAGGTAGTCAACAGCATTGACCATGCAGACTGAACACAAGGGTCTCCTGGTTAGCTAGCTAGCCAACATGGTAGTCAACAGCATTGACCATGCAGACTGGACACCAGGGTCTCCCGGTTAGCTAGCTAGCCAACATGGTAGTCAACAGCATTGACCATGCAGACTGGACACCAGGGTCTCCCGGTTAGCTAGCTAGCCAACATGGTAGTCAACAGCATTGACCATGCAGACTGAACACAAGGGTCTCCTGGTTATTTAGCTAGCCAACATGGTAGTCAACAGCATTGACCATGCAGACTGAACACAATGGTTTCCTGGTTAGCTAGCTAGCCAACATGATAGTCAACAGCATTGACCATGCAGACTGAACACAAGGGTCTCCTGGTTAGCTAGCTAGCCAACATGGTAGTCAACAGTGTTGATCATGCAGACTGAACACAGGGGTCTCCTGGTTAGCTAGCTAGCCAACATGGTAGTCAACAGCATTGACCATGCAGACTGGACACAAGGGTCTCCTGGTTAGCTAGCTAGCCAACATGGTAGTCAACAGCATTGACCATGCAGACTGAACACAAGGGTCTCCTGGTCAGCTAGCTAGCCAACATGGTAGTCAACAGCATTGACCATGCAGACTGAACACAAGGGTCTCCTGGTTAGCTAGCTAGCCAACATGGTAGTCAACAGCATTGACCATGCAGACTGAACACAAGGGTCTCCTGCTGGAGGAACAGCAAATCCGCCCCTTGAGTGACAGGGGGCGGGGCTAGGTCTATGTGGAAAGCGGCATGTCGAGAGAGAGAGAGAGAGAGAGAGCGAACGGAGATGACTCAAGTAGCGAAGTAAACTATAAAAATGGGCGTTACACTCAGCGTTTCCTTTTTAAGAAAACAAACATTCAAATACAGTTATGGAAGTGAAAGTAAAAACCCAAACCGGTCGGTACATCAATACCGGTATATAGTAAAATACGGTTTACCCGCCCAGCCCTAATTAAACATACATTTTAAATCATCTCGTGAATATGATTGAATACAGCCCTTATAGCTTTAATGTAATGACGTGATTAAACAAAATGTCAGATTATTATTTGTCCAGTGTAGAAAATCCTCACAGGTACCATAGTTTACAGTTACATTTCTCCATAACCATCCCTCAGTTTATTTACTGAAACAGAGGCAGGGTGTACACTTTCTTATTGTTTCAACTGCTGATTGCCCCTTTACTGTCAGTCACCAGTAATACGTGCATTATGCCCCATGCAACATGTTTTGACAGCTTGATGCCTCAATGTGTTAGTCAACCGTGTTGTAGAAGAAGAAGTCAGCCAGAACAACCACAGGGAGAGAGATTCCTGGTCAAGTATTGCAGTCATATCCTGTGTCTTCACCAAACTCTGTCAGAACTGTTACCACATCTACAGAGACCAGAAGCATCCATTTTGAAGACATACTGTACCAACTCCGTACTACAGAGTTGACTACTTTCATTCCAAAACATGTTATGGGCTAAAATTACATTAGTTATTTTCTGTGGGTAGTTTTAAAAGTTTATATGACAAGGTGCGCCTCTGGATAAAGGGAGAATACAATGGGATTCAACATGTGTATACTCTCTATAGTACTCAATGTACTGTTGATTAAACAATGGGATTCAACATGTGTATACTCTCTATAGTACTCAATGTACTGTTGATTAAACAATGGGATTCAACATGTGTATACTCTCTATAGTACTCAATGTACTGTTGATTATACAATGGGATTCAACATGTGTATACTCTCTATAGTACTCAATGTACTGTTGTTGAGTAAGACTCAGCCACCATGGTCTAGCTGTGTGTGTGTGTGTGTGTGTGTGTGTGTGTGTGTGTGTGTGTGTGTGTGTGTGTGTGTGTGTGTGTGTGTGTGTGTGTGTGTGTGTGTGTGTGTGTGTGTGTGTGTGTGTGTGTGTGTGTGTGTGTGTGTGTGCAATACCATTCAACATTATATTACTTCATCCAGTAAGTTATTACATTAACCGGTTCTACTACATAAAAATATACATGTTATTCAATGAAATCAGATGCTTACTAACAAGCCCTTATTAACCAACAATGCAGTTTTAAGAAAAGTAAGTGTTAAATAAAAAATGTAAGTAACAAAATATTAAATAGCAGCAGTAAAATAACTATAGCGAGGCTATATTCAGGGGGTACCGGTACAGAGTCAATGTGTGGGGTTACATGTTAGTCAAGGTAATTGAGGTAATATGTACATGTAGGTAATGTTAAAGTTACTATACATAGATAATAAACAGAGAGTAGCAGCAGCGTAAAAGAGGGTGGGGGGGGGGGAGCAATGCAAATAGTCTGAGCAGGCATTTGATTAGCTGTTGAGGAGTCTTATGGCTTAGGGGTTGAAGCTGTTAAAAAGCCTGTTAAGAAGTCCATTTTTAGGGCCTTCCTCTGACACCGCCTGGTGCAGAGGTCCTGGATGGCAGGGAGCTTGGCCCCAGTAATGAACTGGATCGTACGCACTACCCTCTGTAGTGCCTTGCGGTCGGAGGCTGAGCAGTTGCCATACAGACAGTGATGCAACCGGTCAGGATGCTCTCGATGGTGCAGCTGTAGAATATTTTGAGGATCTGAGGACCCATGCCATATCTTTTCAGTCTCCTGAGAGGGAAAAGGCTTTGTCGTGTCCGCTTCACGACTGTCTTTGTGTGTTTGGACCATGTTAGTTTGTTGGTGATGTGGACACCAAGAATCTTGAATCTCTCAACCTGCTCCACTGTAGCCCTGTCGATGAGAATGGGGGCTCGGTCCTCCTTTTCCTGTAGTCCACAATCATCTCAGTTGTCTTGATCACACTGAGGGAGAGGTTGTGTCCTGGCACCACACGGCCAGGTCACTGACTTCCTGTCTATAGGCTGTCTCATCGTTGTCGGTGATCAGGCCTACCCAATGTTGTGTCATGGGCAAATTTAATGATGGTGTTGGAGTCGTGCCTGGCCATGCAGTCATGAGTGAACAGGGAGTACAGGAGGGGACTGAGCAACCACCCCTGAGGGGCCCCCGTGTTGAGGATCGGCATGTGTTGTTACCTACCCTAACCACCTGGGGGGTGGCCCGTCAGGAAGTCCAGGATCCAGTTGCAGAGGGAGGTGTTTGGTCCCAAGGACCTTAGCTTAGTGATGAACTTTGAGGACACAATTTTGTTGAACACTGAGCTGTAGTCAATGAATAGCATTGTCACTTAGGTGTTCCTTTTGTCCAGGTGGGAAAGGGCAGTGTGGAATTCAATAGAGATTGCATAATCTGTGGATCTGTTGGGGCAGTATGCAAATTGGAGTGGGTCTATGGCTTGATGTGAGCCTTGACCAGTCTTTCAAAGCACTTCATGGCTGTGACGTGAGTGCTACGGGTCAGTAGTCATTTAGTCAGGTTACCTTAGTGTTCTTGGTTACAGGGACTATGGTGGTCTGCTTGAGACATGTTGGTAATACCGACTCAGTCAGGGACAGGTTGAAAATGTCAGTGAAGACACTTGCCAGTTGGTCAGCACATTCTCGGATTACTTATCCTGGTAATCCGTCTGGCCCTGCGGCCTTGTGAATGTTGACATGTTTGAAGGTTTTACTCACATTGGCTACAGAGAGCGTGATCACACAGTCATCCGGAACAGCTGATGCTCTCATGCATGTTTCAGTGTTACTTTCCCCAAAGCGAGCATAGACGTATTTTAGCTTGTCTGGTAGGCTCTTGTCACTGGGCAGCTCATAGCTCGGGCAAGAACCTGATATGTGCACACCTTGGGGTCAACAGTTAATATAATAACACCAGTTACAGTAAATAATACAGACTACGAAGGGAAGCACAGCTGCAAGCTGCCCAGTGACACATGCCTACCAGACAAGCTAAAATACTTCTATGCTCGTTTTGAGGCAAGTAACTCTGAAACATGCATGAGAACATCAGCTGTTCTGGATGACTGTGTGATCACTCGCTCTGTAGCCAGGTTTCTTCAAGTGCAGTCGCAAAACCCATCAGGCGCTGTGATGAAACTGGCTCTCATGAAGACCGCCATAGGAAAGGAAGACCCAGAGTTGCAGAGGATAAGTTCATTAGAGTTAACTGCACCTCAGACTGCAGTCCAACTAAATGCTTCATAGAGTTCAAGTAACAGACATCTCAACATCAACAGTTCAGAGGAGACTGCGTGAATCAGGCCTTCATGGTCGAATTGCTGCGAAGAAACCATTACTAAAGGACAGCAATAAGAAGAAGAGACTTGCTTGGGCCAAGAAACACGACTAATGGACAGTAGACCGGTTGAAATCTGTCCTTTGGTACCAGTCAAAAGTGGACACACCTACTCATTCCACAGTTTTTCTTAATTTGTACTATTTTCTACATTGTAGAATAACAGTGAAGACATCAAAACTATGAAATAGCACATATGGAACCATGTAGTAACCAAAGAAGTGTTAATCAAATCAAAATATGTTTTATATTTGAGATTCTTCAAAGTAGCCCCCCTTTGCTTTGATGACAGCTGGTGCACACGCTTGGCATTCTCTCACCCTGCTTCATGAGGTAGTCAGATACATTTTGATGTAGATAGACAATGAGGAAGAGGAAAGGAGAAGTGAGAGTAAATGTACATCTTAGGCCCTCTCTGAGAAAGATAGAGACATCTCTGAATAACTATTATCTCTGGTGTCAATGTCACACATGAGACAGTATAGAATGATAAAACTCTACATGGCCATTGATGGTCGACCACAGAGTGATGTAATGCAGCATTTCCTAAACTTGGTCCTGGGAACCCCAAGAGGTGCACATTTTAGTTATTTCCGTAACACTACACTGATGATACAAATAATCAACTGATCATCAAGCAAAAACCAAAACATGCACCTCTTATGGTCACCAGGAAGGAATCTGGGAAACCCTGCCGTAACGTCTCAAAACAACAGTCATGTGATGTACCTTATGTGTGAATCGATTGGGTCCCACTTTTACTCTCTGTGCAAATATGTTGTCAGTGCTTTAATCAAGTTTAAAACTAGTCTACACTGTAGTAAACTAAACTAATATGAACTAAATATACAAACTAATCTTCACTGTAGTAAACTAAACTAATATAAACTAAATATACAAACTAATCTAAACTGTGGGAAACAGACATGGTTCTCAGAAAATAAGTCTGGAGTCACGTGGTGGTGGTTAGTGTCGTACTATTGGTTAGACAGTTTCCCCTTTAATGAGGTTGACAGTTAAAACTGTCTCTGACATTAGACTGAGTCACACAGAGGCTCCAGCTGTGCAGCGAACAGACACAAACCTACAACTGAGATAACAGCAGACGTTACAACAGTAGAAGTTACAACAGTAGAAGTTACAAAAGTAGAAGTTACAACAGTAGAAGTTACAACAGTATAAGTTGCGAGAGTAGAAATTGCAAGAGTAGAAGTTACGAGATTAGAAGATACGATTTGAAGACGAAGAACCTAATTGAATAAAGACCATAGATATTGATGATCATATATACGCAAACGAGTCCCACAAGAAGGATGGAGTTGGTGATCAACATTCAGGTAACAGCCGGTGCTCATTTTGGGTGCCTAAACTCCACCATATGTTAAGGCCAATAAATTCTATAAGAGCTGAAATAAACAGCATAGACCAGCATCAATTTCAAGATGATCCATGTTGGTCAGTGCTGGTCCGATACCGGTCTAGAGGGTTATGTTGGTCAGTGCTGGTCCGATACCGGTCTAGAGGGTTATGCTGGCCGACCAGGCTTCATAGTGTTTTTGTTGTTGACCAGTCTTTGCTGTATTTTGGACACCGGTGACCAGTTTCAAGTCACAATATACTGGCTTGCAAAGTGACATTTAATTCCTTTTCCTAATCCACTCCAGCCAGAGTTGATTCCCAAAATCTGTGTTCAGAATGACTGCCAGTGTTAGAAATGATGAAAGAATGAGACTATCTGAACCAGGCATCCCCAACTGGTGGCCCAAGGGCTGAATTTGGACCATGGGTGGTTTTATTTGGCCGCTCAAGTTTTCTGGGGCATTCTCATTTTCAGGAAATCAGCTCCAAGTGATTTTAATTTTGGAAATCTGTTACCAAGTATTCCCACGCAAAATAGATAGTCACGTGATCATATATAAATATAAGCACATTTCGAAATTATTATGTTTTAGTGAAATATTATGTATGTTTGGGCTTCTTGTTGTCAATTTGCAGTCTACAAATAATGTTGTATTATGTTCTGACCCCCCGACCATCCGCTCGAGGACAAATCGTCCCGCGGCTGGATCTAGAGTATGATCCCTGACCTAAACCATCTAAACTGGAAAAACCATGTCACTAACGGCTGCAATATGTTCTACTAACAGATTGGATTAGTTGAAAGGACCTGAAAGGTATTGGTAACACTAGGTGGAGCCAGCAGATCTGTCGGTTGGAGGCCTTTACACTGGTGATCGTGACCTCACTTCCTCATTCTATTGAAACAACTATTCCTGAGAAGAGATAGGGAGGAGGGGTTTGAAGGGGAGTCAGACATCTGTGGAGGCAGAGATTAAGAAAAAAAGGAAGCTTGAGGAGAGCCACATAGTTTCCATCGGCAGTTCTGAGGTAGAGAGAAGAAGGGCAAGATAAGTCGCGAGGGGAGGAGGCGGTGAGGAGGAGCATAAAGTGATTCTGAAGTGTAGGGAGGAAGGGGGAGTTGAGGCGATTCATTTCCACCACGTTACGTAGGGACTGAGATGTACGGGGATGGGAGGGGGGGGGTCACCTTCATAAAGCAAGGACTTCCCTACAGGATGCTACGCAGAGGTTTTGATCAGTGCTGGAGAGGTTGGATAGAAATGGCCAAGTGATGGAAAATCTGAAAGAAATGAAAGTACAGGTTTGCCTGAATGATGGCAGAGGGACCAGGATTGATGAAGCCACAGAGAAAGAGTCTGCCTTGGATCTCACTCTGGTATCTAGTGCGATGGCAGGAATCTGTGAGTGGGAGGTATGGGAGGAGTCGACAGTAGGGAGTGATCAATGCCCCATAGTATGCACAGTAGGTCGGAGTGGAGGAGGAGGAGTCAGTGGACGGAGTAGACAGGTGGGTATCTGGAAGGGCAAAGTGGGATCAGTTTTAGGACCTGAGTGAGAAAGGTGATGGCTCGGTGGGATATGAGAGAGGATGTGGATAGTATGAATAACTGGGCGAGAACGGCGTTAGTGGCGTTAGTGGAGGCAGCTACTGGGGCGATACCTAAGAGTTCAGGGAGGAGGAGGAGGAGTAAAGCAGTCCCGTGGTGGACAGAGGAGTGATAAACAGTATAAACAGGCCCAGGCCCTGGTGAGGAGAACTATCCATCAGTCTGATTCAGTATAAACAGGCCCTGGAGAGGAGAACTATCCATCAGTCTGATTCAGTATAAACAGGCCCTGGAGAGGAGAATTATCTGTCAGTCTGATTCAGTATAAACAGGCCCTGGTGAGGAGAACTATCTGTCAGTCTGATTCAGTATAAACAGGCCCAGGCCCTGGAGAGGAGAACTATCCATCAGTCTGATTCAGTATAAACAGGCCCTGTAGAGGAGAACTATCCATCAGTCTGATTCAGTATAAACAGGCCCTGTAGAGGAGAACTATCCATCAGTCTGATTCAGTATAAACAGGCCCTGGAGAGGAGAACTATCCATCAGTCTGATTCAGTATAAACAGGCCCTGTAGAGGAGAACTATCCATCAGTCTGATTCAGTATAAACAGGCCCTGTAGAGGAGAACTATCCATCAGTCTGATTCAGTATAAACAGGCCCTGGTGAGGAGAACTATCTGTCAGTCTGATTCAGTATAAACAGGCCCTGTAGAGGAGAACTATCCATCAGTCTGATTCAGTATAAACAGGCCCAGGCCCTGGAGAGGAGAACTATCCATCAGTCTGATTCAGTATAAACAGGCCCTGTAGAGGAGAACTATCCATCAGTCTGATTCAGTATAAACAGGCCCTGTAGAGGAGAACTATCCATCAGTCTGATTCAGTATAAACAGGCCCTGGAGAGGAGAACTATCCATCAGTCTGATTCAGTATAAACAGGCCCTGGTGAGGAGAACTATCTGTCAGTCTGATTCAGTATAAACAGGCCCTGTAGAGGAGAACTATCCATCAGTCTGATTCAGTATAAACAGGCCCTAGTGAGGAGAACTATCCATCAGTCTGATTCAGTATAAACAGGCCCTGGTGAGGAGAACTATCTGTCAGTCTGATTCAGTATAAACAGGCCCTGGAGAGGAGAACTTTCCATCAGTCTGATTCAGTATAAACAGGCCCTGGTGAGGAGAACTATCTGTCAGTCTGATTCAGTATAAACAGGCCCAGGCCCTGTAGAGGAGAACTATCCATCAGTCTGATTCAGTATAAACAGGCCCTGTAGAGGAGAACTATCCATCAGTCTGATTCAGTAAAAACAGGCCCTGTAGAGGAGAACTATCCATCAGTCTGATTCAGTATAAACAGGCCCTGTAGAGGAGAACTATCCATCAGTCTGATTCAGTATAAACAGGCCCTGGTGAGGAGAACTATCTGTCAGTCTGATTCAGTATAAACAGGCCCTGTAGAGGAGAACTATCCATCAGTCTGATTCAGTATAAACAGGCCCTAATGAGGAGAACTATCCATCAGTATGATTCAGTATAAACAGGCCCTGGTGAGGAGAACTATCTGTCAGTCTGATTCAGTATAAACAGGCCCTGGAGAGGAGAACTATCTGTCAGTCTGATTCAGTATAAACAGGCCCTGATGAGGAGAACTATCCATCAGTCTGATTCAGTATAAACAGGCCCTGGTGAGGAGAACTATCTGTCACTCTGACTCAGTATAAACAGGCCCAGGCCCTGGAGAGGAGAACTATCCATCAGTCTGATTCAGTATAAACAGGCCCTGGAGAGGAGAACTATCTGTCAGTCTGATTCAGTATAAACAGGCACTGGTGAGGAGAACTATCCATCAGTCTGATTCAGTATAAACAGGCCCTGGTGAGGAGAACTATCTGTCAGTCTGATTCAGTATAAACAGGCCCTGGTGAGGAGAACTATCTGTCAGTCTGATTCAGTATAAACAGGCACTGGTGAGGAGAACTATCCATCAGTCTGATTCAGTATAAACAGGCCCTGGTGAGGAGAACGATCTGTCAGTCTGATTCAGTATAAACAGGCCCTGGTGAGGAGAACTATCCATCAGTCTGATTCAGTATAAACAGGCCCTGGTGAGGAGAACTATCCATCAGTCTGATTCAGTATAAACAGGCCCTGGTGAGGAGAACTATCTGTCAGTCTGACTCAGTATAAACAGGCCCAGGCCCTGGTGAGGAGAACAATCTGTCATTCTGATTCAGTATAAACAGGCCCTGGTGAGGAGAACTATCTGTCAGTCTGATTCAGTATAAACAGGCCCTGGTGAGGAGAACTATCTGTCAGTCTGATTCAGTATAAACTGGCCCTGGTGAGGAGAACTATCTGTCAGTCTGATTCAGTATAAACAGGCCCTGGAGAGGAGAACTATCCATCAGTCTGATTCAGTATAAACAGGCCCTGGTGAGGAGAACTATCTGTCAGTCTGATTCAGTATAAACAGGCCCTGTAGAGGAGAACTATCCATCAGTCTGATTCAGTATAAACAGGCCCTAGTGAGGAGAACTATCCATCAGTCTGATTCAGTATAAACAGGCCCTGGTGAGGAGAACTATCCATCAGTCTGATTCAGTATAAACAGGCCCTGGTGAGGAGAACTATCTGTCAGTCTGATTCAGTATAAACAGGCCCAGGCCCTGGTGAGGAGAACTATCCATCAGTCTGATTCAGTATAAACAGGCCCTGGTGAGGAGAACAATCTGTCAGTCTGATTCAGTATAAACAGGCCCTGGAGAGGATAACTATCCATCAGTCTGATTCAGTATAAACAGGCACTGATGAGGAGAACTATCTGTCAGTCTGATTCAGTATAAACAGGCCCTGGTGAGGAGAACTATCTATCAGTCTGATTCAGTATAAACAGGCCCTGGTGAGGAGAACTATCTGTCAGTCTGATTCAGTATAAACAGGCCCAGGCCCTGGAGAGGAGAACTATCCATCAGTCTGATTCAGTATAAACAGGCCCTGTAGAGGAGAACTATCCATCAGTCTGATTCAGTATAAACAGGCCCTGTAGAGGAGAACTATCCATCAGTCTGATTCAGTATAAACAGGCCCTGGAGAGGAGAACTATCCATCAGTCTGATTCAGTATAAACAGGCCCTGTAGAGGAGAACTATCCATCAGTCTGATTCAGTATAAACAGGCCCTGTAGAGGAGAACTATCCATCAGTCTGATTCAGTATAAACAGGCCCTGGTGAGGAGAACTATCTGTCAGTCTGATTCAGTATAAACAGGCCCTGTAGAGGAGAACTATCCATCAGTCTGATTCAGTATAAACAGGCCCTAGTGAGGAGAACTATCCATCAGTCTGATTCAGTATAAACAGGCCCTGGTGAGGAGAACTATCTGTCAGTCTGATTCAGTATAAACAGTCCCCTGCTGAGGAGAACTATCTGTCAGTCTGATTCAGTATAAACAGGCCCTGGAGAGGAGAACTTTCCATCAGTCTGATTCAGTATAAACAGGCCCTGGTGAGGAGAACTATCTGTCAGTCTGATTCAGTATAAACAGGCCCAGGCCCTGTAGAGGAGAACTATCCATCAGTCTGATTCAGTATAAACAGGCCCTGTAGAGGAGAACTATCCATCAGTCTGATTCAGTATAAACAGGCCCTGTAGAGGAGAACTATCCATCAGTCTGATTCAGTATAAACAGGCCCTGTAGAGGAGAACTATCCATCAGTCTGATTCAGTATAAACAGGCCCTAGTGAGGAGAACTATCCATCAGTCTGATTCAGTATAAACAGGCCCTGGTGAGGAGAACTATCTGTCAGTCTGATTCAGTATAAACAGGCCCTGTAGAGGAGAACTATCCATCAGTCTGATTCAGTATAAACAGGCCCTGTAGAGGAGAACTATCCATCAGTCTGATTCAGTATAAACAGGCCCTGGTGAGGAGAACTATCTGTCAGTCTGATTCAGTATAAACAGGCCCTGGAGAGGAGAACTATCTGTCAGTCTGATTCAGTATAAACAGGCCCTGGAGAGGAGAACTATCCATCAGTCTGATTCAGTATAAACAGGCCCTGGTGAGGAGAACTATCTGTCACTCTGACTCAGTATAAACAGGCCCAGGCCCTGGAGAGGAGAACTATCCATCAGTCTGATTCAGTATAAACAGGCCCTGGAGAGGAGAACTATCTGTAAATCTGATTCAGTATAAACAGGCCCTGGAGAGGAGAACTATCCATCAGTCTGATTCAGTATAAACAGGCCCTGGTGAGGAGAACTATCTGTCAGTCTCATTCAGTATAAACAGGCACTGGTGAGGAGAACTATCTGTCAGTCTGATTCAGTATAAACAGGCACTGGTGAGGAGAACTATCCATCAGTCTGATTCAGTATAAACAGGCCCTGGTGAGGAGAACGATCTGTCAGTCTGATTCAGTATAAACAGGCCCTGGTGAGGAGAACTATCCATCAGTCTGATTCAGTATAAACAGGCCCTGGTGAGGAGAACTATCCATCAGTCTGATTCAGTATAAACAGGCCCTGGTGAGGAGAACTTTCCATCAGTCTGATTCAGTATAAACAGGCCCTGGTGAGGAGATCTTTCTGTCAGTCTGATTCAGTATAAACAGGCCCTGGTGAGGAAAACTATCCATCAGTCTGTTTCAGTATAAACAGGCCCTGATGAGGAGAACTATCCATCAGTCTGATTCAGTATAAACAGGCCCTGGTGAGGAGAACTATCCGTCAGTCTGATTCAGTATAAACAGGCCCTGGTGAGGAGAACTATCTGTCAGTCTGACTCAGTATAAACAGGCCCAGGCCCTGGTGAGGAGAACAATCTGTCATTCTGATTCAGTATAAACAGGCCCTGGTGAGGAGAACTATCTGTCAGTCTGATTCAGTATAAACAGGCCCTGGTGAGGAGAACTATCCATCAGTCTGATTCAGTATAAACAGGCCCTGGAGAGGAGAACTATCCATCAGTCTGATTCAGTATAAACAGGCCCTGGTGAGGAGAAAAATCTGTCAGTCTGATTCAGTATAAACAGGCCCTGGAGAGGAGAACTATCTGTCAGTCTGATTCAGTATAAACAGGCCCAGGCCCTGTAGAGGAGAACTATCCATCAGTCTGATTCAGTATAAACAGGCCCTGTAGAGGAGAACTATCCATCAGTCTGATTCAGTATAAACAGGCCCTGTAGAGGAGAACTATCCATCAGTCTGATTCAGTATAAACAGGCCCTGTAGAGGAGAACTATCCATCAGTCTGATTCAGTATAAACAGGCCCTAGTGAGGAGAACTATCCATCAGTCTGATTCAGTATAAACAGGCCCTGGTGAGGAGAACTATCTGTCAGTCTGATTCAGTATAAACAGGCCCTGTAGAGGAGAACTATCCATCAGTCTGATTCAGTATAAACAGGCCCTAATGAGGAGAACTATCCATCAGTCTGATTCAGTATAAACAGGCCCTGGTGAGGAGAACTATCCATCAGTCTGATTCAGTATAAACAGGCCCTGGTGAGGAGAACTATCTGTCACTCTGACTCAGTATAAACAGGCCCAGGCCCTGGAGAGGAGAACTATCCATCAGTCTGATTCAGTATAAACAGGCCCTGGTGAGGAGAACTATCTGTAAATCTGATTCAGTATAAACAGGCCCTGGTGAGGAGAACTATCTGTCAGTCTGATTCAGTATAAACAGGCACTGGTGAGGAGAACTATCCATCAGTCTGATTCAGTATAAACAGGCCCTGGTGAGGAGAACGATCTGTCAGTCTGATTCAGTATAAACAGGCCCTGGTGAGGAGAACTATCCATCAGTCTGATTCAGTATAAACAGGCCCTGGTGAGGAGAACTATCCATCAGTCTGATTCAGTATAAACAGGCCCTGGTGAGGAGAACTTTCCATCAGTCTGATTCAGTATAAACAGGCCCTGGTGAGGAGATCTTTCTGTCAGTCTGATTCAGTATAAACAGGCCCTGGTGAGGAAAACTATCCATCAGTCTGTTTCAGTATAAACAGGCCCTGATGAGGAGAACTATCCATCAGTCTGATTCAGTATAAACAGGCCCTGGTGAGGAGAACTATCCGTCAGTCTGATTCAGTATAAACAGGCCCTGGTGAGGAGAACTATCTGTCAGTCTGACTCAGTATAAACAGGCCCAGGCCCTGGTGAGGAGAACAATCCATCAGTCTGATTCAGTATAAACTGGCCCTGGTGAGGAGAACTATCCATCAGTCTGATTCAGTATAAACAGGCCCTGGAGAGGAGAACTATCCATCAGTCTGATTCAGTATAAACAGGCCCTGGTGAGGAGAACTATCCATCAGTCTGATTCAGTATAAACAGGCCCTGGTGAGGAGAACCATCCGTCAGTCTGATTCAGTATAAACAGGCCCTGGTGAGGAGAACTATCCATCAGTCTGATTCAGTATAAACAGGCCCTGGAGAGGAGAACTATCCATCAGTCTGATTCAGTATAAACAGGCCCTGGAGAGGAGAACTATCCATCAGTCTGATTCAGTATAAACAGGCCCTGGAGAGGAGAACTATCTGTCAGTCTGACTCAGTATAAACAGGCCCAGGCCCTGGTGAGGAGAACAATCTGTCATTCTGATTCAGTATAAACAGGCCCTGGTGAGGAGAACTATCTGTCAGTCTGATTCAGTATAAACAGGCCCTGGTGAGGAGAACTATCTGTCAGTCTGATTCAGTATAAACAGGCCCTGGTGAGGAGAACTATCTGTCAGTCTGATTCAGTATAAACAGGCCCTGGTGAGGAGAACTATCTGTCAGTCTGATTCAGTATAAACAGGCCCTGGTGAGGAGAACTATCCATCAGTCTGATTCAGTATAAACAGGCCCTGGTGAGGAGAACTATCCATCAGTCTGATTCAGTATAAACAGGCCCTGGAGAGGAGAACTATCCATCAGTCTGATTCAGTATAAACAGGCCCTGGTGAGGAGAACTATCCATCAGTCTGATTCAGTATTAACAGGCCCTGGAGAGGAGAACTATCTGTCAGTCTGATTCAGTATAAACAGGCCCTGGTGAGGAGAACTATCCATCAGTCTGATTCAGTATAAACAGGCCCTGGAGAGGAGAACTATCCATCAGTCTGATTCAGTATAAACAGGCCCTGGAGAGGAGAACTATCCATCAGTCTGATTCAGTATAAACAGGCCCTGGAGAGGAGAACTATCCATCAGTCTGATTCAGTATAAACAGGCCCTGGCGAGGAGAACTATCTGTCAGTCTGATTCAGTATAAACAGGCCCTGGTGAGGAGAACTATCTGTCAGTCTGATTCAGTATAAACAGGCCCAGGCCCTGGTGAGGAGAACAATCTGTCATTCTGATTCAGTATAAACAGGCCCTGGTGAGGAGAACAATCTGTCAGTCTGATTCAGTATAAACAGGCCCTGGTGAGGAGAACTATCTGTCAGTCTGATTCAGTATAAACAGGCCCTGGTGAGGAGAACCATCTGTCAGTCTGATTCAGTATAAACAGGCCCTGGAGAGGAGAACTATCCATCAGTCTGATTCAGTATAAACAGGCCCTTGAGAGGAGAACTCTCCATCAGTCTGATTCAGTATAAACAGGCCCTGGTGAGGAGAACTATCTGTCAGTCTGATTCAGTATGAACAGGCCCTGGTGAGGAGAACTATCCATCAGTCTGATTCAGTATAAACAGGCCCTGGTGAGGAGAACTATCCATCATTCTGATTCAGTATAAACAGGCCCTGGTGAGGAGAACTATCCATCAGTCAGATTCAGTATAAACAGGCCCTGGCGAGGAGAACTATCTGTCAGTCTGATTCAGTATAAACAGGCCCTGGAGAGGAGAACTATCCATCAGTCTGATTCAGTATAAACAGGCCCTGGTGAGGAGAACTATCCATCAGTCTGATTCAGTATAAACAGGCCCTGGTGAGGAGAACTATCCATCAGTCTGATTCAGTATAAACAGGCCCTGGTGAGGAGAACTATCTGTCAGTCTGATTCAGTATAAACAGGCCCTGGAGAGGAGAACTATCCATCAGTCTGATTCAGTATAAACAGGCCCTGGTGAGGAGAACTATCCATCAGTCTGATTCAGTATAAACAGGCCCTGGTGAGGAGAACTATCCATCAGTCTGATTCAGTATAAACAGGCCCTGGTGAGGAGAACTATCCATCAGTCTGATTCAGTATAAACAGGCCCTGGTGAGGAGAACTATCCATCAGTCTGATTCAGTATAAACAGGCCCTGGTGAGGAGAACTATCCATCAGTCTGATTCAGTATAAACAGGCCCTGGAGAGGAGAACTATCCATCAGTCTGATTCAGTATAAACAGGCCCTGGTGAGGAGAACTATCCATCAGTCTGATTCAGTATAAACAGGCCCTGGTGAGGAGAACTATCCACCAGTCTGATTCAGTATAAACAGGCCCTGGAGAGGAGAACTATCCATCAGTCTGATTCAGTATAAACAGGCCCTGGAGAGGAGAACTATCCATCAGTCTGATTCAGTATAAACAGGCCCTGGCGAGGAGAACTATCAGTCAGTCTGATTCAGTATAAACAGGCCCTGGTGAGGAGAACTATCTGTCAGTCTGATTCAGTATAAACAGGCCCAGGCCCTGGTGAGGAGAACAATCTGTCATTCTGATTCAGTATAAACAGGCCCTGGTGAGGAGAACAATCTGTCAGTCTGATTCAGTATAAACAGGCCCTGGTGAGGAGAACTATCTGTCAGTCTGATTCAGTATAAACAGGCCCTGGTGAGGAGAACCATCTGTCAGTCTGATTCAGTATAAACAGGCCCTGGAGAGGAGAACTATCCATCAGTCTGATTCAGTATAAACAGGCCCTTGAGAGGAGAACTCTCCATCAGTCTG
This sequence comes from Salvelinus namaycush, assembly GCF_016432855.1. Classification (NCBI taxonomy): domain Eukaryota; kingdom Metazoa; phylum Chordata; class Actinopteri; order Salmoniformes; family Salmonidae; genus Salvelinus; species Salvelinus namaycush. The sequence continues at coordinate 38,341 of NW_024058262.1, forward strand.
ATTCAGTATAAACAGGCCCTGGTGAGGAGAACTATCTGTCAGTCTGATTCAGTATGAACAGGCCCTGGTGAGGAGAACTATCCATCAGTCTGATTCAGTATAAACAGGCCCTGGTGAGGAGAACTATCCATCATTCTGATTCAGTATAAACAGGCCCTGGTGAGGAGAACTATCCATCAGTCAGATTCAGTATAAACAGGCCCTGGCGAGGAGAACTATCTGTCAGTCTGATTCAGTATAAACAGGCCCTGGAGAGGAGAACTATCCATCAGTCTGATTCAGTATAAACAGGCCCTGGTGAGGAGAACTATCCATCAGTCTGATTCAGTATAAACAGGCCCTGGTGAGGAGAACTATCCATCAGTCTGATTCAGTATAAACAGGCCCTGGTGAGGAGAACTATCTGTCAGTCTGATTCAGTATAAACAGGCCCTGGAGAGGAGAACTATCCATCAGTCTGATTCAGTATAAACAGGCCCTGGTGAGGAGAACTATCCATCAGTCTGATTCAGTATAAACAGGCCCTGGTGAGGAGAACTATCCATCAGTCTGATTCAGTATAAACAGGCCCTGGTGAGGAGAACTATCCATCAGTCTGATTCAGTATAAACAGGCCCTGGTGAGGAGAACTATCCATCAGTCTGATTCAGTATAAACAGGCCCTGGTGAGGAGAACTATCCATCAGTCTGATTCAGTATAAACAGGCCCTGGAGAGGAGAACTATCCATCAGTCTGATTCAGTATAAACAGGCCCTGGTGAGGAGAACTATCCATCAGTCTGATTCAGTATAAACAGGCCCTGGTGAGGAGAACTATCCACCAGTCTGATTCAGTATAAACAGGCCCTGGTGAGGAGAACTATCCATCAGTCTGATTCAGTATAAACAGGCCCTGGTGAGGAGAACTAGAGGTATACCTATAGAATAATAGAGGTACCAATCAGGAAGAAAGGGAAGGATCCAACGAGGCCAACAAGCTATCGGCCAATAGCTTTAAGGATTAGCCCCATTTTATCAATCTTTACCTAAAATGACATACCCAAATCTAACTGCCTGTAGCTCAGGCCCTGAAGCAAGATATGCATATTCTTAGTACCATTTGAAAGGAAACACTTTGAAGTTTATGGAAATGTGAAAGGAATGTAGTAGAATATAACACAATAGATCTGGTAAAAGGTAATACAAAGAAAAAAACAACTGCTCTTTTTTTTTTTTTTTTTGCCATTATCTTTGAAATGCAAGAGAAAGGCCATAATGTATTATTCCAGCCCAGGTGCAATTTCAATTTTGGCCACTAGATGGCATCAGTGTATGTGCAAAGTGTTAGACTGATCCAATGAACGATTGCATTTATGTTCAAAATGTTGTATCAAGACTTCCCAAATGTGCCTAATTTGTTTATTAATAACTTTTCATGTACAAAACTTTGTACTCTCCTTTAAAAATAGCATGGTATTCTTTCACTGTAATAGCTACTGTAAATTGGACAGTGTAGTTAGATTAACGAAAAATTAAACCTTCTGCCAATATCAGATATGTCTCTGTCCTGGGAAATGTTCTTGTTATTTACTACCTCATGACAATCGTATTAGCCTTCGTTAGCTCAACCATCCCGTGGAAGGGACACCGATTCCGTTAACATCACACAACGAAGGCTGGTCACCAGCAAAAACAAAATGAAGGCTGGTCACCTGCAAAAACACAACAAAGGCTGGTCACCTGCCTATGCTGGTCTATGCTGTTTTTTCGGCAGGGGCTGCAACTCACGCAGTAGAACAGGTACCGGAATTCAGTTGTTGTGTTGTGGCCCAAGTCAAGCTTGTGTATTTTACTCAGTGCTTGAAAGAGCAACTACACAAATAAACACAAATACCTGATACAGTTCTTATGATGATAATTTGTGCTTCAGTGTGGAAGAGACGTTTCCTAGCTGCTACAGTGTGTCTGGGGCTGCTGTGTGTTCTCCTACTGGCTGGGATCATAGGCCTGTTACTCTACCGTGAGTTTGATATGTTCTCACTCAAACATTCTAAATAATCTGTGGTGTAATGAACAATGATTGGGGTCAATTCCATTTTCATTTCAGTCAAATCAGAAAGTAAACCAAATTCCAAATGTTCCTCATTGAAAAGCATTGAAGAGAATTGGAATTGGAATTCCAGTGTACTTCCTGAATTGACTGGAATTTAAATGGAATTGACCCCAACCCTGGTAATGTCTGATTAACTTGGTCGTTGATCGTATTATTTCACAGAGAGAAACCTATTGAACAACCTGACTGCAGAGAGAGACCAGCTACAGACCAGCTACAACAACTTGACCAAAGAGAGAGACCAGCTACAGACCTCTAATAAATATGCCACATGTCCCCAAGACTGGAAGAAGTCTTGCTGCAGTTGTTACTACATCTCCCCTGATGAGAAAACGTGGGACGACAGCAGAAAGGACTGTCAGGAGAGAGAAGCAAACCTGGTGATCATCGACAGCAGAGAGGAACAGACTTTAATCAAAGCTTTCAATAGAAGAGCCTGGTTTGGTCTGACTGACATAGAAGTTGAGGGAACCTGGAGATGGGTGGACGGCACACCACTGAACACAAGTTACTGGAAGAAAGGGGAGCCAAATGATTTGCAAGGAGAAGACTGCGCTTTGGTTGACAACACTCAAAAGGACCCAGTAGTGGCTTGGAATGATGTGCCATGTAACCACAAAAATGGTTGGATCTGTGAAAGGCAGGTGTGTTAAGTCTATCAATGACAGGTTGAGGTTGGGAAGAGCTTGGGGGAGCTGGGGTTGGGGAGGGTTGGGGATGGGGAGGGTTGGGAAGAGATTGGGGAGGGCTGGGGTCGGGAAGAGATTGGGGAGGGTTGGGGTTGGGAAGAGATTGGGGAGGGTTGTAGTTGGGAAGAGATTGGGGAGGGTTGGGGTTGGGAAGACCTTGGGGATGGGGAGGGTTGGGAAGACCTTGTGGAGGGTTGGGGTTGGGAAGAGATTGGGGAGGGTTGGGGTTGGGAAGACCTTGGGGAGGGTTGGGGTTGGGAAGAGATTGGGGAGGGTTGGGGTTGGGAAGACCTTGGGGAGGGTTGGGGTTGGGAAGAGATTGGGGAAGGTTGGGGTTGGGAAGACCTTGGGGATGGGGAGTGTTAGGAAGAGCTTGGGGAGGGCTGGGTTTGGGAAGAGCTTGGGGAGGGCTTGGGTTGGGGCAGGCTGGGTCGGTGGATAAGGGCTATAAAGGGCCAGTGCAGCAAACCTGACCAACTGATCTAATTGATCAGTTCATTGTTTGCTGGAAATCCAAAAACATGAAATGCCTGCGGCACTCCAGGACCAGGGTTACCTACCTCTGGGGTGTAGGGTGGGGTTGAGATCCAGGGGGTTGAGTGGTGATGATGGCTGGGGGAAGACTGGGTTGAGATCCAGGGGGTTGAGTGGTGATGATGGCTGGGGGAAGGCTGGGTTGAGATCCAGGGGGTTGAGTGGTGATGATGGCTGGGGGAAGGCTGGGTTGAGATCCAGGGGGTTGAGTGGTGATGATGGCTGGGGGAAGGCTGGGTTGAGATCCAGGGGGTTGAGTGGTGATGATGGCTGGGGTGAAGACTGGGTTGAGATCCAGGGGGTTGAGTGGTGATGATGACTGGGGGAAGGCTGGGGGAAGGCTAAGGGTTATGTGGAGGTTGGAGGGAAGGAGGGATCAATACCAGGGTTGCTGGGTGGGATGGAGGGGTGGATGCTGGGGTTGTTGGGTTGGGTGGAGGCTGGGGTAAGACTGTGGAGGAGTAGGGGTGGACGCTAAGGGTGTTGGGTTGGGTGGAGGATGGGGAAGGCTTGAGGGATTGAGGGAGTAGGGGTGGACGGTGAGTTCAGCTACATGCTACTGTAGGATATTCTCCCATATGGCTGAGTTGACTGTTCAGCTACTGTAGGTTACTCTCCCATATGGCTGAGTTGACTGTTCAGCTACTGTAGTTTACTCTCCCATATGGCTGAGTTGACTGTTCAGCTACTGCAGGTTATTCTCCCATATGGCTGAGTTGCCTGTTCAGCTACTGTAGTTTACTCTCCCATATGGCTGAGTTGACTGTTCAGCTACTGCAGGTTATTCTCCCATATGGCTGAGTTGACTGTTCAGCTACTGCAGGTTATTCTCCCATATGGCTGAGTTGACTGTTCAGCTACTGCAGGTTATTCTCCCATATGGCTGAGTTGACTGTTCAGCTACTGTAGGTTACTCTCCCATATGGCTGAGTTGACTGTTCAGCTACTGTAGGTTACTCTCCCATATGGCTGAGTTGACTGTTCAGCTACTGTAGGTTATTCTCCCATATGGCTGAGTTGACTGTTCAGCTACTGTAGGATATTCTCCCATATGGCTGAGTTGACTGTTCAGCTACTGTAGGTTATTCTCCCATATGGCTGAGTTGACTGTTCAGCTACTGTAGGTTATTCTCCCATATGGCTGAGTTGACTGTTCAGCTACTGTAGGTTATTCTCCCATATGGCTGGTTGACTGTTCAGCTACTGTAGTTTACTCTCCCATATGGCTGAGTTGACTGTTCAGCTACTGTAGGTTATTCTCCCATATGGCTGAGTTGACTGATCAGCTACATGCTACTGTAAGTTATTCTCCCATATTGCTGGTTGACTGTTCAGCTACTGTAGGTTATTCTCCCATATGGCTGAGTTGACTGTTCAGCTACTGTAGGTTACTCTCCCATATGGCTGAGTTGACTGTTCAGCTACTGTAGGTTACTCTCCCATATGGCTGAGTTGACTGTTCAGCTACTGTAGGTTACTCTCCCATGCTACTGTAGGTTTTTCTCCCATATGGCTGGTTGACTGTTCAGCTACTGTAGTTTACTCTCCCATATGGCTGAGTTGACTGTTCAGCTACTGTAGGTTACTCTCCCATATGGCTGAGTTGACTGTTCAGCTACTGTAGGTTACTCTCCCATGCTACTGTAGGTTTTTCTCCCATATGGCTGGTTGACTGTTCAGCTACTGTAGTTTACTCTCCCATATGGCTGGTTGACTGTTCAGCTACTGTAGTTTACTCTCCCATATGGCTGAGTTGACTGTTCAGCTACTGTAGGTTACTCTCCCATATGGCTGAGTTGACTGTTCAGCTACTGTAGGTTACTCTCCCATATGGCTGAGTTGACTGTTCAGCTACTGTAGTTTACTCTCCCATATGGCTGAGTTAACTGTTCAGCTACTGTAGTTTACTCTCCCATATGGCTGAGTTAACTGTTCAGCTACTGTAGTTTACTCTCCCATATGGCTGAGTTAACTGTTCAGCTACTGTAGTTTACTCTCCCATACGGCTGAGTTGACTGTCCAGCTACTGTATGTGACTCTCCCATGCTACTGTAGGTTACTCTCCCATACGGCTGAGTTGACTGTCCAGCTACTGTATGTGACTCTCCCATGCTACTGTAGGTTACTCTCCCATGATACTGTAGGTTACTCTCCCATGCTACTGTAGGTTAGTGTCCCAAGCTACTGTGGGTTACTTTCCCATGTTACTGTAGGTTACTCTTCCATTATACTGTAGGTTACTCTCCCAAGCTACTGTAGATTACTCTCCCATGCTACTGTAGGTTACTCTCCCAAGCTACTGTAGGTTACTCTCCCATGCTACTGTAGGTCACTCTCCCATGCTACTGTATGTTACTCTCCCATGCTACTGTAGGTTACTCTCCCATGCTACTGTAGGTTACTCTCCCATGATACTTTATGTTACTCTCCCATGCTACTGTAGGTTACTCTCCCATGATAATGTATGTTACTCTCCCATGCTACTGTATGTTACTCTCCCATGCAACTCTAGGTTACTCTCCCATGATACTGTATGTTACTCTCGCATGATACTGTAGGTTACTCTCCCAAGCTACTGTAGGTTACTCTCTCATGCTACTGTAGGTTACTCTCCCATGCTGCTGTAGGTTACTCTCCCATGCTACTGTAGGTTACTCTCCCATTCTACTGTAGGTTACACTCCCATGCCACTGTAGGTTACTTTCCCATGCTACTGTAGGTTACTCTCCCATGCTACTGTAGGTTACTCTCCCATGCTACTGTAGGTTACACTCCCATGCCACTGTAGGTTACTCTCCCATGCTACTGTAGGTTACACTCCCATGATACTGTATGTCACTCTCCCATGCTACTGTAGGTTACTCTCCCATGCTACTGTAGGTTACTCTCCCATCCTACTGTAGGTTACTCTCCCATGCTACTGTAGGTTACACTCTCATGTCACTGTAGGTTACTCTTCCTTGATACTGTAGGTTACACTCCCATGCTACTGTAGGTTACTCTCCCATCCTACTGTAGGTTCCTCTCCCAAGCTACTGTAGGTTACTCTCCCAAGCTACTGTAGGTTACTCTCCCATGCTACTGTACGTTACTCTCCCAAGCTACTGTAGGTTACTCTCCCATGCTACTGTACGTTACTCTCCCAAGCTACTGTAGGTTACTCTCCCAAGCTACTGTAGGTTACTCTCCCATGCTACTGTAGGTTACTCTCCCATTCTACTGTAGGTTACTCTCCCATGCTACTGTAGGTTACTCTCCCATGCTACTGTACGTTACTCTCCCATGATAATGTATGTTACTCTCCCATGCTACTGTATGTTACTCTCCCATGCTACTGTACGTTACTCTCCCATGTTACTGTAGGTTACTCTCCCACACTACATTAGGTTACTCTCCCATGCTACTGTAGGTTACTCTCCCATGATACTGTATATTACTCTCCCATGCTACTGTACGTTACTCTCCCATGCTACTGTAGGTTACTCTCCCATGCTACTGTAGGTTACTCTCCCGTGCTACTGTAGGTTACTCTCCCATGCTACTGTAGGTTACTCTCCCATGTTACTGTACGTTACTCTCCCATGCTACTGTAGGTTACTCTCCCATGATACTGTATGTTACTCTCCCATGATACTGTATATTACTCTCCCATTCTACTGTAGGTTACACTCCCATACCACTGTAGGTTACTCTCCCATGCTACTGTAGGTTAGTGTCCCAAGCTACTGTAGGTTACTCTCCCAAGCTACTGTAGGTTACTCTCCCATGATACTGTAGGTTACACTCCCATGCCACTGTAGGTTACTCTCCCATGCTACTGTAGGTTACACTCCCATGCTACTGTAGGTTACACTCCCATGCCACTGTAGGTTACTCTCCCATGCTACTGTAGGTTACACTCCCATGATACTGTATGTCACTCTCCCATGCTATTTTAGGTTATTCTCCCATGCTACTGTAGGTTACTCTCCCATGCTACTATAGGTTACTCTCCCATGCTACTGTAGGTTACTCTCCCATGCTACTGTAGGTTACTCTCCCATGCTACTCTAGGTTACTCTCCCATGCTACTGTAGGTTAATATCTGGATTGTATCATAACTCTTCTCTGGGATGTGCAGTTCCGTTGTGCAGAGAATAACTTGTACTGATGTGTATAGGAGCAAACAAACCATACACTTAGTGGTTATGTGTTCGTTTTATATTTTATTATTCAGATTATTTTATTAAGGTTGTGTGTGTTTTTTGTTGTAAAGGACTATAGTTGAAATGGATCTTTGGAGAAAGTGACGTGTGCCGCTTTCACTTTTTTATCTTTTGCTTGCTTGAAAACCATGCTTACAAATGAATGACGATAAAAACATTTTGCTCCTCCATGTGTTAAAGTAAAGTGTTATAAGTCACTGTGGGTGTGAGGTAGCAGTAATAAAATGCTGTTTTATAACACCTACTTTGCTTGTGTGTTTCTTTTCACTGGGGTTTTGTCAACTACATTACCCATGTTTATTCTTTGTCCTGTCTTCTAAGACCGGTCCTCTTCACTTACTTTCATGATTCTTAATTCAAGCTGAGTGGTATTAAAGTGACAATGCTTTTTCCTATTATTGTATTACGTACAGTGGGGCAAAAAAGTATTTAGTCAGCCACCAATAGTGCAAGTTCTCCCACTTAAAAAGACGAGAGAGGCCTGTAATTTTCATCATAGGTACACTTCAACTATGACAGACAAAATGAGAAAAAAAAATCCAGAAAATCACATTGTAGGATTTTTTATGAATTTATTTGCAAATTCTGGTGGAAAATAAGTATTTGGTCACCTACAAACAAGCAAGATTTCTGGCTCTCACAGACCTGTAACTTCATCTTTAAGAGGCTCCTCTGTCCTCCACTCGTTACCTGTATTAATGGCACCTGTTTGAACTTGTTATCAGTATAAAAGACACCTGTCCACAACCTCAAACAGTCACACTCCAAACTCCACTATGGCCAAGACCAAAGAGCTGTCAAAGGACACCAGAAACAAAATTGTAGACCTGCACCAGGCTGGGAAGACTGAATCTGCAATAGGTAAGCAGCTTGGTTTGAAGAAATCAACTGTGGGAGCAATTATTAGGAAATGGAAGACATACAAGACCACTGATAATCTCCCTCGATCTGGGGCTCCACGCAAGATCTCACCCCGTGGGGTCAAAATGATCACAAGAACGGTGAGCAAAAATCCCAGAACCACACGGGGGGACCTAGTGAATGACCTGCAGAGAGCTGGGACCAAAGTAACAAAGCCTACCATCAGTAACACACTACGCCGCCAGGGACTCAAATCCTGCAGTGCCAGACGTGTCCCCCTGCTTAAGCCAGTACATGTCCAGGCCCGTCTGAAGTTTGCTAGAGAGCATTTGGATGATCCAGAAGAAGATTGGGAGAATGTCAGATGAAACCAAAATATAACTTTTTGGTAAAAACTCAACTCGTCGTGTTTGGAGGACAAAGAATGCTGAGTTGCATCCAAAGAACACCATACCTACTGTGAAGCATGGGGGTGGAAACATCATGCTTTGGGGCTGTTTTTCTGCAAAGGGACCAGGACGACTGATCCGTGTAAAGGAAAGAATGAATGGAGCCATGTATCGTGAGATTTTGAGTGAAACCTCCTTCCATCAGCAAGGGCATTGAAGATGAAACGTGGCTGGGTCTTTCAGCATGACAATGATCCCAAACACACCGCCCGGGCAACGAAGGAGTGGCTTCGTAAGAAGCATTTCAAGGTCCTGGAGTGGCCTAGCCAGTCTCCAGATCTTAACCCCATAGAAAATCTTTGGAGGGAGTTGAAAGTCCGTGTTGCCCAGCAACAGCCCCAAAACATCACTGCTCTAGAGGATATCTGCATGGAGGAATGGGCCAAAATACCAGCAACAGTGTGTGAAAACCTTGTGAAGACTTACAGAAAACGTTTGACCTCTGTCATTGCCAACAAAGGGTATATAACAAAGTATTGAGAAACTTTTGCTATTGACCAAATACTTATTTTCCACCATAATTTGCAAGTAAATTCATTAAAAATCCTACAATGTGATTTTCTGGATTTTTTTTTCTCATTTTGTCTGTCATAGTTGAAGTGTACCTATGATGAAAATTACAGGCCTCTCTCATCTTTTTAAGTGGGAGAACTTGCACAATTGGTGGCTGACTAAATACTTTTTTGCCCCACTGTATGTGTTACAGGTCCCTGGTGGTGGGGACTAATCAAATCAAACGTTATTTGTCACATGCGCCGAATACGATTACCGTGAAATGCTTACTTACAAGCCCTTAACCAACAATGCGGTTTTAGGAAAATAGGTCAGTCAATCGGGAACATTTCAAGAACTTTGAAAGTGTCTTCAAGTGCAGTCGCAAAAACCATCAAGCACCATGATGAAACCGGCTCTCATGAGGACCGCCACAGGAAAGACCCAGAGTTACCTCTGCTGCAGAGGATAAGTTCATTAGAGTTAACTGTACCTCAAATTGCAGCCCAAATAAATGCTTCATAGAGTTCAAGTAACAGACACATCTCAACATCAACAGTTCAGAGGAGACTGCGTGAATCAGGCCTTCATGGTCGAATTTCTGCAAAGAAACCACTACTAAAGGACACCAAAAAGAAGAAGAGACTTGTTTGGGTCAAGAAACACGAGCAATGAACAGTAGACCGGTGGAAATCTGTCCATTGGTCTGATGAGTCCAAATTTGAGATTTTTGGTTCTAACCGCTGTGTCTTTTTGAGATGCAGAGTAGGTGAACGGATGATCTCTGCATGTGTGGTTCCCACCGTGAAGCATGGAGGAGGAGGTTAAAGGATGATCTCCGCATGTGTGGTTCCCACCGTGAAGCATGGAGGAGGAGGTGTGATGGTGTTGGGGTGCTTTGCTGGTGAAACTGTCTGTGATTTATTTAGAATTCAAGGCACAGTTAACCAGCATGGCTACCCTAGCATTCTGCAGCGATACAGCATCCCGTATGATTTTCACTTAGTGGGACTATAATTTGTTTTTCAACAAGACAATGACTCAAAACACTTCCAGGCTCTTGTAAGGATGTGATGGAGTTCTGCATTAGATGACCTGGCCTCCACAATCACGTGACCTCAAACCCATTTGATATGGTTTGTGATGAGTTGGACTGCAGAGTGAAGGAAAAGCAGCCAACAAGTGCTCAGAATATGTGGTAACTCCTTCAAGACCGTTGGAAAAGCATTCCTCATGAAGCTGGTTGAGAGAATGCCAAGAATGTGTAAAGCTGGCAAAGGGTGGCTACTTTGAAGAATCTCAAATCTAAAATATATTTTGATTTGTTTAATACTTTTTTGGTTACTACATGACTCCATATGTGTTATTTCAAAGTGTCGATGTTTTCATTATTATTCTCCAATGTAGAAAATATTAACAATTTAATATTATATTTATATATATGTATATATATTATATTTATAAAAAAATATAACAAAATTATGAAAAACCCTTGAATGAGAAGGTGTGAACAAACTTTTGACTGGTACTGTATGATCTTACACAAGGAATGTGATAAATATTTACAGTAATATATATATTACTGTAATTACACACAATATTCAATTAGGAGAAAAAACTATAATTTGGGCATTTTGAAACTCTAAAAGAGGAGATTCAGAAATATTCCATTTGAAGAAGTTTCCTCTCAATGTCCCCTCCCCTGCGTGACATCGTGACCATTTCTACTCCCAAGTATCTCAGAGAACTAATAGGATGTCCTGCTTGTACAAAATGAACAGCAACTGTTTGTTTTGTGTCTCACCTGTCCATATATTGCTGCCGTACTGATCCGGGTCTTAACTACGGGTTTATGAATGTTATTTTACCTTCAATGTTAATATTGTGAACCTATGTCATATATTTTTTTTTACCTCCTGTTTCAGGAAGTGATGTCACTGTGTACTGCCCCTTAATATAGGGCCTTCTACCCCCGACCTGGTCCTATATTCAACCTAAGGGTTGAACCGTTGCTGTAATAAATCACCTGGGATCATGAGGAGCAGTGTTTTCCTTCCTGTTTTCCATGAGTCTACAACTCCAGCACCTGAGGAAAGCACCTGGATGTGCGTAATGTTCTTCAGCTTTTGTTTAAGCGGTGGCGCCACCTACTGGCCTTCAGTGTCATCGACACTTTCAGTGTCATCAACACTTTTCATCAAGTGGGTGAGGCAGTTTAGGGAGTGCCATTTATTGCTGGAATGGAACCGTTTGTATTGCCTCAAATATATAGTATCTTACATTAAATCGATGGTAAAATGTAGGCTATTTTTTGGAGCATAATCAATATATCATAAATCTACTTAAACTGTAAATGATTAGATGTTGGCCAATTTACCATGTCATCGGCAATGATTGTAAATGGATGTGGTTGTATTGTTTTTAAATGACCAAATCAATTAAATTAAATTAAAATCCCAACAAATGTATGGTATTTGTAGAAACAGCCAAAAACAGCTTGCAGCCTCTGGCTGGCTGTGGTTTGCTGGAAGGAGGTAGGCCGAATTTGAGATGAGAGAAATTCCTGGCTATTGTCTTTCAAATTGACTCATAGCTAAGTGGCTTGTCTCGGCCTTACAGCTGTCCTCTGAGCGGAGGCTAAACGCCAGAGATCCAAAAGCGGTCCCCCGAGGGCCTATAGCGGTCCTCTGAATGGGGGCTACCCGCCAAAGATGCAAATCAGGTCTTGAACTGCAAACTCCAATTCGCGCTGGCAGCACGAATTTCTAGCCTTGGACGTTACGCATTCGGAACACAGCAAGCGGGGGAAATGTTTTGCTATCTGGGATAATACATCCTCTGTATTTAAAATAGCCCTACTGATACATTGACTTGTGTTTCAAAATATACTTTTTTACTATTTCTAATTTAAAAGTTAACAATAAAAATAAATGCAAAAATAAGGAAGCCTGTTTTTAACCTTTAAATAGTTAAATGAACTGGCATAAACCAGATCAGCAATCGCAATACTGAGCCAGCTAGCTGCTAAGCTTTAAAGCTAATAGCAATCCATATAGGTTTAACAAGCAAGTGTTAGCGCCGTTAGCTTAGCATTAGCGTGTTTAGTCTTTCTCTAAAAAATTCTACTTTTTCTTATATCACACTTGGGTGGAGAGATGTCAGGGCCTTTCTAATATAAATGAAGTAGAAAATAAACCACAATATTATCTTAGACGAGGTATAAATCAAAAAGTTTAAAACATATTATTAGCAAATGCCATTTTGTCTGTTATTCTACTGGTTAGCCTAGCCGCTAACCCATTCATCACTAATGGTGAGATCACTAACAGTTTTCACTCAATCAATTTACACATTTAAACTTTACAATTTCCAGTTAACAAGAAGTTTGTCTTTCATTTGGTGTATTGCACTTGTTAATGTGTGAAAGTTACATATTTCAAAAAAATATTTTTGAATTTCGTGCACTGTGCCTTTTCAGCGGAATGTTGTCGAGGGGTTCCGCTAGCGGAATGTTGTCGAGGGGTTCCGCTAGCGGAATGTTGTCGAGGGGTTCCGCTAGCGGAATGTTGTCGAGGGGTTCCGCTAGCGGAATGTTGTCGAGGGGTTCCGCTAGCGGAATGTTGTCGAGGGGTTCTGCTAGCGGAATGTTTTTCGAGGGGTTCCGCTAGCGGAATGTTGTCGAGGGGTTCCGCTAGCGGAATGTTGTCGAGGGGTTCTGCTAGCGGAATGTTTTTCGAGGGGTTCCGCTAGCGGAATGTTGTCGAGGGGTTCCGCTAGCGGAATGTTGTCGAGGGGTTCCGCTAGCGGAATGTTGTCGAGGGGTTCCGCTAGCGGAATGTTGTCGAGGGGTTCCGCTAGCGGAATGTTGTCGAGGGGTTCCGCTAGCGGAATGTTGTCGAGGGGTTCCGCTAGCGGAATGTTGTCGAGGGGTTCCGCTAGCGGAACGCCTGCACTTGAAAGGCGTAAGTATTACACAGATAACCATTTCCTCTAGGTAATGTAATTGTGTACACTTCATACCTGGTAAACAGGGGAGACTGTAGGATAAGTTAAAAGTTGTCACAGGCGTCTTCCTCTGGTGTTAGACGGGAGACGCAACCACTGCACTCACCCTATGACAGCGCCCCCTGCTGGCTGCAACAGGCATAAACAATTCCAAATGGAAACCATTGGAAGACTCGCTCAAAATAAGAGTGGATTGCAACAGACACTGTGTATTACAGACACTATGACCTGGGATTTCCTGTGATCTTCTATGTATAAGAAGCCCTTACAGTATTATAGACACTATGTCCTGGGATTTACTATGAGCTTCTATGTAGAAGAACCCCTTACAGTATTACAGACACTATGACCTGGGATTTCCTGTGATCTTCTATGTAGAAGAACCCCTTACAGTCTTATAGACACTATGTCCTGGGATTTACTATGGTCTTCTATGTAGATGAACCCTTACAGTATTATAGACACTATGTCCTGGGATTTCCTATGGTCTTCTATGTAGAAGAACCCCTTACAGTATTATAGACACTATGTCCTGGGATTTACTATGATCTATGTAGATGAACCCTTACAGTATTATAGACACTATGACCTGGGATTTCCTATGGTCTTCTATGTAGAAGAACCCCTTACAGTATTATAGACACTATGTCCTGGGATTTACTAGGATCTATGTAGAAGAACCCCTTACAGTATTATAGACACTATGTCCTGGGATTTACTATGATCTTCTATGTAGAAGAACCCCTTACAGTATTATAGACACTATGTCCTGGGATTTACTATGAGCTTCTATGTAGATTAACCCTTACAGTATTATAGACACTATGTCCTGGGATTTACTATGAGCTTCTATGTAGAAGAACCCCTTACAGTATTATAGACACTATGTCCTGGGATTTACTAGGATCTATGTAGAAGAACCCCTTACAGTATTATAGACACTATGTCCTGGGATTTACTATGATCTTCTATGTAGAAGAACCCCTTACAGTATTATAGACACTATGTCCTGGGATTTACTGTAATCTATGTAGTAGAACCCCTTACAGTATTATAGACACTATGACCTGGGATTTACTATGATCTATGTAGAAGAACCCCGTACAGTATTATAGACACTATGACCTGGGATTTACTATGGTCTTCTATGTAGATTAACCCTTACAGTATTATAGACACTATGACCTGGGATTTCCTATGGTCTTCTATGTAGATTAACCCTTACAGTATTATAGACACTATGTCCTGGGATTTACTATGGTCTTCTATGTAGAAGAACCTCTTACAGTATTATAGACACTATGTCCTGGGATTTACTATGATCTATGTAGAAGAACCCCGTACAGTATTATAGACACTATGTCCTGGGATTTACTATGATCTATGTAGAAGAACCCCGTACAGTATTATAGACACTATGTCCTGGGATTTACTATGATCTATGTAGAAGAACCCCGTACAGTATTATAGACACTATGTCCTGGGATTTACTATGATCTATGTAGAAGAACCCCGTACAGTATTATAGACACTATGTCCTGGGATTTACTATGAGCTTCTATGTAGAAGAACCCCTTACAGTATTATAGACACTATGTCCTGGGATTTACTATGATCTATGTAGAAGAACCCCGTACAGTATTATAGACACTATGTCCTGGGATTTACTATGATCTATGTAGAAGAACCCCTTACAGTATTATAGACACTATGTCCTGGGATTTACTATGATCTTCTATGTAGAAGACCCCCTTACAGTATTATAGACACTATGTCCTGGGATTTACTATGATCTATGTAGAAGAACCCCTTACAGTATTATAGACACTATGTCCTGGGATTTACTATGAGCTTCTATGTAGAAGAACCCCGTACAGTATTATAGACACTATGACCTGGGATTTCCTATGATCTTCTATGTAGAATAACCCCGTACAGTATTATAGACACTATGTCCTGGGATTTACTATGAGCTTCTATGTAGAAGAACCCCTTACAGTATTATAGACACTATGTCCTGGGATTTACTATGATCTTCTATGTAGAAGAACCCCTTAGAGTATTATAGACACCATGTCCTGGGATTTCCTATGGTCTTCTATGTAGAAGAACCCCTTACGTTCTAACGACTCTTGTGTGGCTTGTGAGGTCATAGAGCAAAACATGTTACATGTTCGTGAGTCTCAGATTTTCCAGGTCGCTTTTAATAGTTTGTTGCTCAAACCCTTAGGAATATACATGTTTAGAAGAACCCCATTAATCACCCACACTAATGGTTTTGTGTAAAAGACCCTGTTAATCACACAGGCTAATGGTTTTGTGTAAAAGACCCTGTTAATCACACAGACTAATGGTTTTGTGTAAAAGACCCCGTTAATCACCCAGGCTAATGGTTTTGTGTAAAAGACCCTGTTAATCAGACAGACTAATGGTTTTGTGTAAAAGACCCCATTAATCACCCAGACTAATGGTTTTGTGTAAAAGACCCCATTAATCAGACAGACTAATGGTTTTGTGTAAAAGACCCCATTAATCACCCAGACTAATGGTTTTGTGTAAAAGACCCCATTAATCAGACAGACTAATGGTTTTGTGTAAAAGACCCCAATTAATCACCCAGACTAATGGTTTTGTGTAAAAGACCCTGTTAATCAGACAGACTAATGGTTTTGTGTAAAAGACCCCAATTAATCACCCAGACTAATGGTTTTGTGTAAAAGACCCTGTTAATCAGACAGACTAATGGTTTTGTGTAAAAGACCCCATTAATCACCCAGACTAATGGTTTTGTGTAAAAGACCCTGTTAATCAGACAGACTAATGGTTTTGTGTAAAAGACCCCATTAATCACCCAGACTAATGGTTTTGTGTAAAAGACCCTGTTAATCAGACAGACTAATGGTTTTGTGTAAAAGACCCCGTTAATCAGACAGACTAATGGTTTTGTGTAAAAGACCCTGTTAATCAGACAGACTAATGGTTTTGTGTAAAAGACCCCATTAATCACCCAGACTAATGGTTTTGTGTAAAAGACCCTGTTAATCAGACAGACTAATGGTTTTGTGTAAAAGACCCCATTAATCACCCAGACTAATGGTTTTGTGTAAAAGACCCTGTTAATCAGACAGACTAATGGTTTTGTGTAAAAGACCCCGTTAATCAGACAGACTAATGGTTTTGTGTAAAAGACCCCGTTAATCAGACAGACTAATGGTTTTGTGTAAAAGACCCCGTTAATCAGACAGACTAATGGTTTTGTGTAAAAGACCCTGTTAATCAGACAGACTAATGGTTTTCTGTAAAATACCCCATTAATCACCCAGACTGATGGTT
>NW_024058262.1:60000-61324 GCF_016432855.1 Salvelinus namaycush
TGACCAGAGCCCTGTCTATTGTGACATAGTTCACTACTGATGACCAGAGCCCTGTCTATTGTGACATAGTTCACTACTGATGACCAGAGCCCTGTCTATTGTAACATAGTTCACTACTGATGACCAGAGCCCTGTCTATTGTGACATAGTTCACTACTGATGACCAGAGCCCTGTCTATTGTGACATAGTTCACTACTGATGACCAGAGCCCTGTCTATTGTGACATAGTTCACTACTGTTGACCAGAGACCTGTCTATTGTGACATAGTTCCCTACTGTTGACCAGAGCCCTGTCTATTGTAACATAGTTCACTACTGTTGACCAGAGCCCTGTCTATTGTGACGTAGTTCACTACTGTTGACCAGAGCCCTGTCTATTGTAACATAGTTCACTACTGTTGACCAGAGCCCTGTCTATTGTGACATAGTTCACCACTGTTGACCAGAGCCTTGTCTATTGTGATATAGTTTAATCCAAATATCTTTAGATGGAAAGCATTGTGTAAGTTCACATGGGGCCCAGTGGTTTTCCGGGTCCGGTCACTTGCTCAGGAAAACTCAGGGTGGTATATGAAGGGCTACGTAGACTGGCAGAGGTATCGTCAGTTACGTTTGTATTCATTAATACCCCCATGGAAGTAGACGAGACACTGACGTTTCTCTGATGTGATCTGATGTGATTTTTACAAGCCCTGAAGACTCAACGCCTTCACTTCCTGGAAACCCCCCCACCCTCCTCTCCTCCCCCCTCTTCCTAATTTCCTCAAAATTCCTAAATGTGAAAGCTCGGTCAAGTCACTTAGACTTAGGGAAACTTTCTGCTTCCCAATAGCAGCATGTTCCCTATATAGTGGCACTACTTTAGACCAGGGCCCTATTCCCTATATAGGTGCACTATTTTAGACCAGGGGGCCCTATTCCCTATGTAGTGCACTACATTTGACGGAGAACCATTGGTTCTCACAGGGACCAGAGGGCTCAATAGGGACCAGAGAGCTCACACAGGGACCAGTGGGCGCACAGGACCAGAGGGCTCACAGGGTACCAGAGGGCTCAAAGGGACAATAGGGCTCACTGGGACAAGAGGGCTCACAGGAACAGTAGAGCTCACAGGGACCAGAGGGCTCACAGTAACAGTAAGCCTCACAGGGACCAGAGGGCTTCACAGGGACCAGTTGGGTTCACAGGGCCAGAGGGCTCACAGTGCCAGAGTGCTCACAGGGGACCAGAGGGCTCACAGGACCAGAGGGCTCACTGGGACCATAGGGCTCACAGGGACCAGAGGGCTCACAGGGACCAGAGGGCTCACAGGGACCATAGGGC
>NW_024058263.1:0-61306 GCF_016432855.1 Salvelinus namaycush
TAGTGGATGATTGTGTTTTTTAATAGGTTTTATTTTATTTATTTTGATTTTTTGATTTTGTAAAAGGATGAATTGTTCATCCTTTTTTATTATTGATTGAATGTTGTAAATATTATGTGTTTTTTCATAATAAAAGATAAAAAAAAAAAAAAATACGCCCGATCTCGTCTGATCTCGGAAGCTAAGCAGGCTCGGGCCTGGTTAGTACTTGGATGGGAGACCGCCTGGGAATACCAGGTGCTGTAAGCCTTTTGTCCACTAGGGGGTGTGGCATTATTTCATCAGCAACACTGCCTTGTAGTAAGCATTTGATGCTGAATTGACTAAATGCAGCTTCTATGGGCTAGTCTCCCCTGCCCTTTTAATACGATCAAAGTTCCTTGTGTTGTCAGGGAGCAACTGCCTTTTATTTATAAGACAAATAAGAATATTGTTACTGAATGCAGCTTGTGTGTGCTTTGTGCTCCCTCGCCCTGTTCAAATGATCAAAGGAAATAATGCTGGTGAGGAGTGGAACTGGACTGGTGTCTGATGGCCCTGTGTTTTCCATGTTGGAATTACAACCCTTCTTTTATGGAGTAAATCAAAAGCACAAGAGAATGTGAGATGTTATCGATAATAAATCAATTGGTTTCATGCATTTGTCTGTGTGTGTGTGTGTGTGTCTGAATGTGATTGTATTTCGTCATATCGCAAACATTTGTGATATCAGATAGGTTAAGATATTAAAAAGTAATTGGTGATTTTTTCGACAGTGTTGCATGATGGGAATCTAGTGGTTCACTGATATAATCTAGTAAACAGAATAAACTACTTTTCACCACTCTGTGTGCAAGTGCATTCCTAAACGGCATTTAACGCAGGTCGATGTGATATGATATTATCAGAACACAAAGTGGTTACCGTTAGCGGAAAATGTTGGCACTGGAGAGACTTTTCCTCCACTAAGCAGAAGAGATACCGTGATCAAGAAGGTGGTTCACCCAGTGTGGGGCTCAGCCATTGCACTCTGGCTGTGCTGACCCCTTGTGAATTTTCCAAATGTGGGAATCTCGATTGCATAATTTATGGTAGTGCTCGTTTGTGCTTTACCCTGATGTCTTTGTTAATGATAAACCGTTGCTTGGCGGCAGGCTTAAGGATGACTTGAGTCAACTGACTGTGCTTATGGAGATCTTTGAAGTCAGTTGTGAAAGAGACTTTGTGGACCAATCGAAAGGTGGAAACATTTGTTTGTAGCAAAACATTGTTGGCATTTTGTCGAAACATTATGTTGCGAAATGCAGCATTGTATTTATGCCACGCTGGTACTTCAATCAAGAGATAGTTGAGAAGCCACTCTAACCCCCCCCCGGTCATGATGTGTCATACGCGCCCCATGCGCTTCCAATATGAAATTGTCCATACATGCGTTCCTCCTTAGCACAGAACAATGCAATAGGTTTTCAACATCCAGAGCTTTTGTGTATTTATTGTGGCTAGTAGGATAGCTGCATGGGAAACTGTTGCTGATGATGTATTTGTCAGAAGTCATTGTATTTGTCCGTTTTTTCCCACAAGGCTGAAATATGTGCCCTCGCTTTGAAATGTTAGCAAGGTTTGTTTGTATTTCATCCAACTATCTGTGCTAAAAAGTGATGGCTACAGTATATGTAATTTCTTCCACTTTTTGAGTGAGCCAAAGTTCAAGCTGCTTATCTAATTGGTGAGAATGCAATGTCTGTTTATCAGACTCACTTTGACTTTATATGGTGTACCAAGAGATGTTCCTTCGCTTACGGCCATACCAGCCTGAATGCGCATTTCCTGATTGGAGAAGTGACGACAGGTGCGAGTGTCTGAGCTGTGAGTGAGTGTTTGCTGGAGAGTGTTTGCTCGAGAGCTATTTTTGTTAATTAATTGGTTTTTGCAATATAATTTATTATTTTCTTCAGTTGAATAGTTTTAAGTTTGGTTAGTCTTCCCCCTTGCAGTTTTTCTGCTTGGGGGAGAGTTTTTTGGATTCATTTTTTTACTATGACGGACAACATGGAAAAGACAAACGGAATGGACAAAGACAACGAAAAGGCGCAACGGAAGAAAAATGAAGATAAAGAAGAAATGAAATATGGCAAGGAATACACGGTGGCAATTGAGTTGGAAGGAGAAGACAAGGTGACGACAATGGAACTACTAAGAGCAATTAAGGAGGTGTGTGGAGAGGTGGTGGGATGCCGAATGAAAGGGGAGAAGAAGTACGAAATTACGATGAGAAATGAAAAAGGAAAAGAACGTCTAATGGATGGATTAAGAATAAAGGATACAAAGATTCTGGCGAGAGATATTAATGTGAAGGAAGTGGTGGTGTCGTTCATGAATCTCCCAGTATATGTAGAAGACGGTGTGATACTGGGCAAGCTGAGTAGCTGGGGAGTGGCGGCTGTCTCGGAGATAAGGAGGAGAGTTTGGCCAGGAACAGAGGTGGTTGACGGGACACGTTTCTGCAAGGTCAAGTTCACAGAAAAAGTGACATCATTACCTTATTCTACAAGAATTGAGACGTTGGAGGGAGCAGAATATTTCAGAGTCATCCATGACAAACAGGTCAGAGTGTGTCGTATGTGTATTCAACCCGGGCACATAGTTAAAGACTGCCCGGAATTTAAGTGTTTTAAGTGTGGCAATCAAGGACACTATGCGAGGGAATGTGATGGAGAGAAGGAAAGGAATTTTTGTGGTGGATGCAGAAAGAGAGTGGCGGAGTGCAACTGTGGAGAGGTTAGGGCTGGAGAGGGGAGTCAAACACTATTCGAGGAAGCAGTTGTATTGTCGAAAGAAGGAGAAGAAGATGGAGGAGAGGACGTGGTGGAGGGTGGAGAGACGGAGGAAGGAAGAAGGAAGAAGGACCAGAAGATAAATGAAATTGGGAGCAGTATGGACTCAGAAGTAAGAAGAGGGAGTTTTCAGGAGGAGGGGGGGAGTGGAATGGGGGGAAGCACGGGGGACTCACAGGTTTTGGGGGAAGGCACAGCACTAACAAGTAGCTCGGGGGGTGAAGAAATGGAGGGGGTTATGGAGTTGATGACAATACCAGAGACGGTGATGAGCACGGGGAGCACAACGACTATACAAGAAGCGGAGATGAATACGGGGAGCACAACGGATGTGGATGTCAAGAGGGTGAGTTGGCTGGAAAACATGGACTTGGAAGAGATATCGGATACGGAGGATGGAGAAAAGATTGAAAGAACGAGGGAAGGATACAGGAAGAGGAAAGCGGCGGGAAGAGGGGGAGAGAAAGGGTGGAAGAGGAAAGAAACTGGATAACAGGTAGAGGAAAATGAAATTATATTTTATCATTTTATTATTTATTAGAATGGTAAATATAATGTCAATAAATGCAAATGGATTGAGGACAATGGGAAAATTTAATAGAATAATAAAAATGAAGAAGTCAGATATTTTATGTATTCAAGAGACGCACTGGGATAATGTATGTGTTTTAGAAGTTAAAAAAATATGGAGGGATTTTATTTATGTAAACAACGGCAGAGGGAATTCAAGTGGGGTTGCTATTTTATTGAGGAGGGATGTGGTGGATAATGTGAAACAGATATATAATGATAATAATGGGAGGATTTTAATTGTAGATTTTGAATATATGAGTATGGTTTTTAGAATTATAAATATTTATGCGCCTAATACTGAAATAGAGCGCAAAGATTTATTTTTAGAAATAGGGAAATGGTGTGAGGGAAACTGTATTGTAGTTGGGGATTTTAATGTTAAAATGGATAGACTGGATATGACAAGAGGAGCTATTTTTAGAAGTGATGTATCTAGGGGGGTTTTAAAGAAGATGATGTTAGAAAAAGGAATAATTGATATATGGAGAGAGGAAAATCCAGAAAAAAGAGAATTTTCTAGAAGGCAGGTGGTTTTAGGGGATTTGAAACAAACGAGGATAGATCTGGTTTTAGTAAAAGAAGGTTTAAGGAATTTTATGAAAGATATTAAGTATGTTTTTACAACTTTTAGTGATCATGCAGGTTTAACATTTTCAGTGGGATTAGATAAGGAAAGAACAGGGGGTGGAATATGGTGTATGAATGCAGGGTATTTGGGAGATGAGGAATATGGGAAACAACTTAAATCTTTGATAGCATGTGAAATGGAGGATAAGCAGAAAGAGAATGATAAGTGTTCATGGTGGGATAAGGTTAAGGAAAAAATAAAAGTTTTTAGTATAGGATATGCAAGGAAAAAGAGAGGTAGGATGAAAAGAGAAGAAAATGAGTTGAGGGCTAAATTGGATAAAGAAATGAGGAAGTGTGACAGTGAACCTAATTATAATATAGGAAAGTTTTTGGAATTAAAAGCACAATTGACTAAATATGAAATAGATAAGTGTAAGGGTGCAATTATAAGAAGTAAGGCAAAGTATGTTTTGGAGGGGGAGAAATGTACTTCATTTTTTCTTGGTTTAGAGAAGAATAAACAGAGGAGAACATATATTAGAGAGATCGAAAATATAAAGGGTGAAGTTGTCAATGATTATGTAGAGGTTTTAGAAACAGTGCAGAATTTTTATAAGGATTTATTTAAGAAAGGGGAGGTGGATGAGGGGTGTGTAAAGGAGATATTGGATAGTGTGGATGTGCAAATTAATGTAGAGGATAAACAAATGTGTGATGGGAAGATAACATTGACTGAAGTTAAAGATGCGATTAAGGGTTTACAAGTAAATAAGAGTCCTGGAGTAGATGGAATAATTGCAGAGTTTTATAAAATATATGCCAGTTTTTTAGCACCTATTTTATTGGAAGTTTATCAATATATGGAGGATAATGATAGTATTTCTGAATCTATGGTGACAGGGACTGATAACGATTTTATATAAAAATAAGGGGAGTAAATTAAAATTGGAGAATTATAGGCCAATTAGTTTATTAAATTCGGATTATAAGATTTTAGCAAAGATACTGGCAAATAGAATGAAGCAAGTTTTAAATGATATTATAGCACCTACACAGAATTATAGTGTGCCTGGTAGAGATATTGCGGATACAATTAATACAATTAGAGATGTGATAAATAAAATGAATCATGATAAGATGGGGGGAATTGTTTTAAGCATAGATTTAAATAAAGCTTTTGATAGGGTGGAACATGATTTTATGTTTAGGGTAATGGATAAATATGGTTTTGGTAATAGAATAATAGGATGGATAAAATTATTATATAAGAAGGCAAAAAGTAGGGTGAAATGTAATGGGGTTTTAACCGATTCTTTTATTCTTGAGAGATCTGTGAGACAGGGGTGTCCTTTATCAGCTTTATTATTCGTTTTATCGGTAGAACCTTTAGCAGCATTTCTTAAAAGAGATAATCTTATAAATTGTGTAGAGACTCCGCAAGGAGGTTTTAGTTTGATACATCAATACGCAGATGATACCACTATAACAGTTAGAGATGAGGGTAGTGTAAAAAGGGTGATGGAGTGTTTTAAAGTATATGGACAAGCATCGGGTGCAAAGGTTAACATGGAGAAGTCAGTAGTAATGTATATTGGGAAGATTAATGAGGGGAATTTTCCTTTTAAAGTGGTTAAAGATTATTTTAAGGTATTAGGAGTGTTTTTAGGGGTGAAAGAAATGGAAGCTAGGGATTTGACATGGAGTGGTGTAATAAATAAAGTTAGAAAGGTGGTAAATATGTGGAGGGGGAGGTCTTTGAAATTAAAAGGGAAAGTAATTGTCATAAATTCATTGTTGATGTCAATATTTATTTATGTAATGAATGTTTTGGATATGCCAGAATGGGTTTTATCTGAAATGAATAAAATTGTAGTTGATTTTTTATGGGAAGGGAAGGGGGTGAGAATAGCTTTTAAAACTTTGATTGCAGGTTATGAGGAGGGGGGTTTGAAGTTGGTAGATTTAAGTGTAAGGAAAACAGCAATTAGAGTAAAAATGGTACGGAAATATTTATTTGGTGAATTGGATTATGGGTGGAAAAGGTTTTTTAAAGAGTATTTGCAGGAGGTTGGGAGGATGGGGGACAATGGTTTATTGATGAGTATGAAGAAGGAAATGTTAGGTAATATACCTTTGTTTTACAGAGAAGTGTTTGAGGCTTGGGGGCGGTTTTTACCAAATATTTATTATGAATGTACCAGTTTAGAAAATATTTTAAATCAGCCGATATTTTTAAATCCAAAGATAAAGTGCAATAATATGATGTTGTTTTGTAAATATTTTATGAGGGCTGGGATGAGGCAGATAGGTGACATAGCATATGAGGTAATTCCTGGGTTTCTTCCATTTCAGGCTATATATGACAATGTGGTTGAAGTAGATGAAGAAATAAGTAAAACTACTGTGGAGAATATGTACAAGAAAATATTAGGATGTATTCCCGGGGAGTGGGTGATTTTAATAAACAAAGAGGTGGTCAAAAGATCTAGGGCTTTACCAGTTTTATATTATGAAAGTAATGGGGAGAAACATGATTTATCAGGGCTAAAAGTTAAAATGGTTTATAGAAAATGTATTTTAAAAGAGATAAAAAGTCCTGCTGCGGAGAAAGTGTGGTCTAGGGTGTTTCCAAACATGGATGTAAAATCAATATGGAAGAATGTAAATGTAAAATATAATTTTATAGAATGTGAAGACAATGATTTTAAATTGAAACATAATAGGATTTTTACAAATGTGGTTTTGCATCAAATAAATAGGGATATTAAAAGAGAATGCGATATTTGTGGTACGGGGGTGGAAAATTTGATGCACTTTTTTATTGAATGTAGTAGGTTGAAAGACTTTCACGAGTTTTTAAAAGGGCTTTTAGTAAAACATTGGGGAGAAGAGATTTTTACTGGGGTGGAGTGGAGGAGGTTGTTTCTTTTTGGTGTAAATGGGAAAAGTAAAGTTTTAAATTTTAATTTGGTGAATTTTATACTAAGTCATGCTAGATATGCGATAAGATTAAGAAGGAATTTAGGTCATTATGAAGGGAAAATTGTGAGTGTGGAAGGTTTTTTTAGGAGCATATTAGAGAGAGATATAGAGATAATATATAGATACGGTGGAGGAAATTTTGAAAAATTGTTTGTGTGGGGGAGTACTTTTATTGAAATTCTGTCAAATGGGAAACTTGTATTTCATTATTAAGTGGATTTAGTGGATGATTGTGTTTTTTAATAGGTTTTATTTTATTTATTTTTTATTTTTTGATTTTGTAAAAGGATGAATTGTTCATCCTTTTTTATTATTGATTGAATGTTGTAAATATTATGTGTTTTTTCATAATAAAAGATAAAAAAAAAAAAAAAATACGCCCGATCTCGTCTGATCTCGGAAGCTAAGCAGGGTCGGGCCTGGTTAGTACTTGGATGGGAGACCGCCTGGGAATACCAGGTGCTGTAAGCCTTTTGTCCACTAGGGGGTGTGGCATTATTTCATCAGCAACACTGCCTTGTAGTAAGCATTTGATGCTGAATTGACTAAATGCAGCTTCTATGGGCTAGTCTCCCCTGCCCTTTTAATACGATCAAAGTTCCTTGTGTTGTCAGGGAGCAACTGCCTTTTATTTATAAGACAAATAAGAATATTGTTACTGAATGCAGCTTGTGTGTGCTTTGTGCTCCCTCGCCCTGTTCAAATGATCAAAGGAAATAATGCTGGTGAGGAGTGGAACTGGACTGGTGTCTGATGGCCCTGTGTTTTCCATGTTGGAATTACAACCCTTCTTTTATGGAGTAAATCAAAAGCACAAGAGAATGTGAGATGTTATCGATAATAAATCAATTGGTTTCATGCATTTGTCTGTGTGTGTGTGTGTGTGTCTGAATGTGATTGTATTTCGTCATATCGCAAACATTTGTGATATCAGATAGGTTAAGATATTAAAAAGTAATTGGTGATTTTTTCGACAGTGTTGCATGATGGGAATCTAGTGGTTCACTGATATAATCTAGTAAACAAAATAAACTACTTTTCACCACTCTGTGTGCAAGTGCATTCCTAAACGGCATTTAACGCAGGTCGATGTGATATGATATTATCACAACAAAAAGTGGTTCCCGTTAGCGGAAAATGTTGGCACTGGAGAGACTTGCCCTCCACTAAGCAGAAGAGATACTGTGATCAAGAAGGTGGTTGACCCAGTGTGGGGCTCAGCCATTCCACTCTGGCTGGGCTGACCCCTTTTGAATTTTCCAAATGTGGGAATCTCGAATGCAAAATTTATGGTAGTGGTCGTTTGCAAAATTTATGGTAGTGGTCGTTTGCTCTTTACCCTGATATCTTTGTTAATGATAAACCGTTGCTTGGCGGCAGGCTTAAGGATGACTTGAGTCAACCGACTGTGCTTATGGAGATCTTTGAAGTCAGTTGTGAAAGAGACTTTGTGGACCAATCGAAAGGTGGAAACATTTGTTTGTAGCAAAACATTGTTGGCATTTTGTCTAAACATTATGTTGCGAAATGCAGCATTGTATTTATGCCACGCTGGTACTTCAATCAAGAGATAGTTGAGAAGCCACTCTAACCCCCCCGGTCATGATGTGTCATACGCGCCCCATGCGCTTCCAATATGAAATTGTCCATACATGCGTTCCTCCTTAGCACAGAACAATGCAATAGGTTTTCAACATCCAGAGCTTTTGTGTATTTATTGTGGCTAGTAGGATAGCTGCATGGGAAACTGTTGCTGATGATGTATTTGTCAGAAGTCATTGTATTTGTCCGTTTTTTCCCACAAGGCTGAAATATGTGCCCTCGCTTTGAAATGTTAGCAAGGTTTGTTTGTATTTCATCCAACTATCTGTGCTAAAAAGTGATGGCTACAGTATATGTAATTTCTTCCACTTTTTGAGTGAGCCAAAGTTCAAGCTGCTTATCTAATTGGTGAGAATGCAATGTCTGTTTATCAGACTCACTTTGACTTTATATGGTGTACCAAGAGATGTACCTTCGCTTACGGCCATACCAGCCTGAATGCGCATTTCCTGATTGGAGAAGTGACGACAGGTGCGAGTGTCTGAGCTGTGAGTGAGTGTTTGCTGGAGAGTGTTTGCTCGAGAGCTATTTTTGTTAATTAATTGGTTTTTGCAATATAATTTATTATTTTCTTCAGTTGAATAGTTTTAAGTTTGGTTAGTCTTCCCCCTTGCAGTTTTTCTGCTTGGGGGAGAGTTTTTTGGATTCATTTTTTTACTATGACGGACAACATGGAAAAGACAAACGGAATGGACAAAGACAACGAAAAGGCGCAACGGAAGAAAAATGAAGATAAAGAAGAAATGAAATATGGCAAGGAATACACGGTGGCAATTGAGTTGGAAGGAGAAGACAAGGTGACGACAATGGAACTACTAAGAGCAATTAAGGAGGTGTGTGGAGAGGTGGTGGGATGCCGAATGAAAGGGGAGAAGAAGTACGAAATTACGATGAGAAATGAAAAAGGAAAAGAACGTCTAATGGATGGATTAAGAATAAAGGATACAAAGATTCTGGCGAGAGATATTAATGTGAAGGAAGTGGTGGTGTCGTTCATGAATCTCCCAGTATATGTAGAAGACGGTGTGATACTGGGCAAGCTGAGTAGCTGGGGAGTGGCGGCTGTCTCGGAGATAAGGAGGAGAGTTTGGCCAGGAACAGAGGTGGTTGACGGGACACGTTTCTGCAAGGTCAAGTTCACAGAAAAAGTGACATCATTACCTTATTCTACAAGAATTGAGACGTTGGAGGGAGCAGAATATTTCAGAGTCATCCATGACAAACAGGTCAGAGTGTGTCGTATGTGTATTCAACCCGGGCACATAGTTAAAGACTGCCCGGAATTTAAGTGTTTTAAGTGTGGCAATCAAGGACACTATGCGAGGGAATGTGATGGAGAGAAGGAAAGGAATTTTTGTGGTGGATGCAGAAAGAGAGTGGCGGAGTGCAACTGTGGAGAGGTTAGGGCTGGAGAGGGGAGTCAAACACTATTCGAGGAAGCAGTTGTATTGTCGAAAGAAGGAGAAGAAGATGGAGGAGAGGACGTGGTGGAGGGTGGAGAGACGGAGGAAGGAAGAAGGAAGAAGGACCAGAAGATAAATGAAATTGGGAGCAGTATGGACTCAGAAGTAAGAAGAGGGAGTTTTCAGGAGGAGGGGGGGAGTGGAATGGGGGGAAGCACGGGGGACTCACAGGTTTTGGGGGAAGGCACAGCACTAACAAGTAGCTCGGGGGGTGAAGAAATGGAGGGGGTTATGGAGTTGATGACAATACCAGAGACGGTGATGAGCACGGGGAGCACAACGACTATACAAGAAGCGGAGATGAATACGGGGAGTACAACGGATGTGGATGTCAAGAGGGTGAGTTGGCTGGAAAACATGGACTTGGAAGAGATATCGGATACGGAGGATGGAGAAAAGATTGAAAGAACGAGGGAAGGATACAGGAAGAGGAAAGCGGCGGGAAGAGGGGGAGAGAAAGGGTGGAAGAGGAAAGAAACTGGATAACAGGTAGAGGAAAATGAAATTATATTTTATCATTTTATTATTTATTAGAATGGTAAATATAATGTCAATAAATGCAAATGGATTGAGGACAATGGGAAAATTTAATAGAATAATAAAAATGAAGAAGTCAGATATTTTATGTATTCAAGAGACGCACTGGGATAATGTATGTGTTTTAGAAGTTAAAAAAATATGGAGGGATTTTATTTATGTAAACAACGGCAGAGGGAATTCAAGTGGGGTTGCTATTTTATTGAGGAGGGATGTGGTGGATAATGTGAAACAGATATATAATGATAATAATGGGAGGATTTTAATTGTAGATTTTGAATATATGAGTATGGTTTTTAGAATTATAAATATTTATGCGCCTAATACTGAAATAGAGCGCAAAGATTTATTTTTAGAAATAGGGAAATGGTGTGAGGGAAACTGTATTGTAGTTGGGGATTTTAATGTTAAAATGGATAGACTGGATATGACAAGAGGAGCTATTTTTAGAAGTGATGTATCTAGGGGGGTTTTAAAGAAGATGATGTTAGAAAAAGGAATAATTGATATATGGAGAGAGGAAAATCCAGAAAAAAGAGAATTTTCTAGAAGGCAGGTGGTTTTAGGGGATTTGAAACAAACGAGGATAGATCTGGTTTTAGTAAAAGAAGGTTTAAGGAATTTTATGAAAGATATTAAGTATGTTTTTACAACTTTTAGTGATCATGCAGGTTTAACATTTTCAGTGGGATTAGATAAGGAAAGAACAGGGGGTGGAATATGGTGTATGAATGCAGGGTATTTGGGAGATGAGGAATATGGGAAACAACTTAAATCTTTGATAGCATGTGAAATGGAGGATAAGCAGAAAGAGAATGATAAGTGTTCATGGTGGGATAAGGTTAAGGAAAAAATAAAAGTTTTTAGTATAGGATATGCAAGGAAAAAGAGAGGTAGGATGAAAAGAGAAGAAAATGAGTTGAGGGCTAAATTGGATAAAGAAATGAGGAAGTGTGACAGTGAACCTAATTATAATATAGGAAAGTTTTTGGAATTAAAAGCACAATTGACTAAATATGAAATAGATAAGTGTAAGGGTGCAATTATAAGAAGTAAGGCAAAGTATGTTTTGGAGGGGGAGAAATGTACTTCATTTTTTCTTGGTTTAGAGAAGAATAAACAGAGGAGAACATATATTAGAGAGATCGAAAATATAAAGGGTGAAGTTGTCAATGATTATGTAGAGGTTTTAGAAACAGTGCAGAATTTTTATAAGGATTTATTTAAGAAAGGGGAGGTGGATGAGGGGTGTGTAAAGGAGATATTGGATAGTGTGGATGTGCAAATTAATGTAGAGGATAAACAAATGTGTGATGGGAAGATAACATTGACTGAAGTTAAAGATGCGATTAAGGGTTTACAAGTAAATAAGAGTCCTGGAGTAGATGGAATAATTGCAGAGTTTTATAAAATATATGCCAGTTTTTTAGCACCTATTTTATTGGAAGTTTATCAATATATGGAGGATAATGATAGTATTTCTGAATCTATGGTGACAGGGACTGATAACGATTTTATATAAAAATAAGGGGAGTAAATTAAAATTGGAGAATTATAGGCCAATTAGTTTATTAAATTCGGATTATAAGATTTTAGCAAAGATACTGGCAAATAGAATGAAGCAAGTTTTAAATGATATTATAGCACCTACACAGAATTATAGTGTGCCTGGTAGAGATATTGCGGATACAATTAATACAATTAGAGATGTGATAAATAAAATGAATCATGATAAGATGGGGGGAATTGTTTTAAGCATAGATTTAAATAAAGCTTTTGATAGGGTGGAACATGATTTTATGTTTAGGGTAATGGATAAATATGGTTTTGGTAATAGAATAATAGGATGGATAAAATTATTATATAAGAAGGCAAAAAGTAGGGTGAAATGTAATGGGGTTTTAACCGATTCTTTTATTCTTGAGAGATCTGTGAGACAGGGGTGTCCTTTATCAGCTTTATTATTCGTTTTATCGGTAGAACCTTTAGCAGCATTTCTTAAAAGAGATAATCTTATAAATTGTGTAGAGACTCCGCAAGGAGGTTTTAGTTTGATACATCAATACGCAGATGATACCACTATAACAGTTAGAGATGAGGGTAGTGTAAAAAGGGTGATGGAGTGTTTTAAAGTATATGGACAAGCATCGGGTGCAAAGGTTAACATGGAGAAGTCAGTAGTAATGTATATTGGGAAGATTAATGAGGGGAATTTTCCTTTTAAAGTGGTTAAAGATTATTTTAAGGTATTAGGAGTGTTTTTAGGGGTGAAAGAAATGGAAGCTAGGGATTTGACATGGAGTGGTGTAATAAATAAAGTTAGAAAGGTGGTAAATATGTGGAGGGGGAGGTCTTTGAAATTAAAAGGGAAAGTAATTGTCATAAATTCATTGTTGATGTCAATATTTATTTAT
Organism: Salvelinus namaycush; assembly: GCF_016432855.1. Taxonomy (NCBI): domain Eukaryota; kingdom Metazoa; phylum Chordata; class Actinopteri; order Salmoniformes; family Salmonidae; genus Salvelinus; species Salvelinus namaycush. Next base: position 12,955 of record NW_024058263.1, read on the forward strand.
GTAATGAATGTTTTGGATATGCCAGAATGGGTTTTATCTGAAATGAATAAAATTGTAGTTGATTTTTTATGGGAAGGGAAGGGGGTGAGAATAGCTTTTAAAACTTTGATTGCAGGTTATGAGGAGGGGGGTTTGAAGTTGGTAGATTTAAGTGTAAGGAAAACAGCAATTAGAGTAAAAATGGTACGGAAATATTTATTTGGTGAATTGGATTATGGGTGGAAAAGGTTTTTTAAAGAGTATTTGCAGGAGGTTGGGAGGATGGGGGACAATGGTTTATTGATGAGTATGAAGAAGGAAATGTTAGGTAATATACCTTTGTTTTACAGAGAAGTGTTTGAGGCTTGGGGGCGGTTTTTACCAAATATTTATTATGAATGTACCAGTTTAGAAAATATTTTAAATCAGCCGATATTTTTAAATCCAAAGATAAAGTGCAATAATATGATGTTGTTTTGTAAATATTTTATGAGGGCTGGGATGAGGCAGATAGGTGACATAGCATATGAGGTAATTCCTGGGTTTCTTCCATTTCAGGCTATATATGACAATGTGGTTGAAGTAGATGAAGAAATAAGTAAAACTACTGTGGAGAATATGTACAAGAAAATATTAGGATGTATTCCCGGGGAGTGGGTGATTTTAATAAACAAAGAGGTGGTCAAAAGATCTAGGGCTTTACCAGTTTTATATTATGAAAGTAATGGGGAGAAACATGATTTATCAGGGCTAAAAGTTAAAATGGTTTATAGAAAATGTATTTTAAAAGAGATAAAAAGTCCTGCTGCGGAGAAAGTGTGGTCTAGGGTGTTTCCAAACATGGATGTAAAATCAATATGGAAGAATGTAAATGTAAAATATAATTTTATAGAATGTGAAGACAATGATTTTAAATTGAAACATAATAGGATTTTTACAAATGTGGTTTTGCATCAAATAAATAGGGATATTAAAAGAGAATGCGATATTTGTGGTACGGGGGTGGAAAATTTGATGCACTTTTTTATTGAATGTAGTAGGTTGAAAGACTTTCACGAGTTTTTAAAAGGGCTTTTAGTAAAACATTGGGGAGAAGAGATTTTTACTGGGGTGGAGTGGAGGAGGTTGTTTCTTTTTGGTGTAAATGGGAAAAGTAAAGTTTTAAATTTTAATTTGGTGAATTTTATACTAAGTCATGCTAGATATGCGATAAGATTAAGAAGGAATTTAGGTCATTATGAAGGGAAAATTGTGAGTGTGGAAGGTTTTTTTAGGAGCATATTAGAGAGAGATATAGAGATAATATATAGATACGGTGGAGGAAATTTTGAAAAATTGTTTGTGTGGGGGAGTACTTTTATTGAAATTCTGTCAAATGGGAAACTTGTATTTCATTATTAAGTGGATTTAGTGGATGATTGTGTTTTTTAATAGGTTTTATTTTATTTATTTTTTATTTTTTGATTTTGTAAAAGGATGAATTGTTCATCCTTTTTTATTATTGATTGAATGTTGTAAATATTATGTGTTTTTTCATAATAAAAGATAAAAAAAAAAAAAAATACGCCCGATCTCGTCTGATCTCGGAAGCTAAGCAGGGTCGGGCCTGGTTAGTACTTGGATGGGAGACCGCCTGGGAATACCAGGTGCTGTAAGCCTTTTGTCCACTAGGGGGTGTGGCATTATTTCATCAGCAACACTGCCTTGTAGTAAGCATTTGATGCTGAATTGACTAAATGCAGCTTCTATGGGCTAGTCTCCCCTGCCCTTTTAATACGATCAAAGTTCCTTGTGTTGTCAGGGAGCAACTGCCTTTTATTTATAAGACAAATAAGAATATTGTTACTGAATGCAGCTTGTGTGTGCTTTGTGCTCCCTCGCCCTGTTCAAATGATCAAAGGAAATAATGCTGGTGAGGAGTGGAACTGGACTGGTGTCTGATGGCCCTGTGTTTTCCATGTTGGAATTACAACCCTTCTTTTATGGAGTAAATCAAAAGCACAAGAGAATGTGAGATGTTATCGATAATAAATCAATTGGTTTCATGCATTTGTCTGTGTGTGTGTGTGTGTGTCTGAATGTGATTGTATTTCGTCATATCGCAAACATTTGTGATATCAGATAGGTTAAGATATTAAAAAGTCATTGGTGATTTTTTCTACAGTGTTGCATGATGGGAATCTAGTGGTTCACTGATATAATCTAGTAAACAAAATAAACAACTTTTTCACCACTCTGTCTGCAAGTGCATTCCTAAACGGCATTTCACGCAGGTCGAAGTGATGTGATATTATCAGAACACAAAGTGGTTACCGTTAGACGAAAATGTTGGCACTGGAGAGACTTGCCCTCCACCGATATGTATAAGTCATACTTACCTGGCAAGGGAGCTACCGTGATCAAGAAGGCGGTTCACCCAGGGCGAGGCTCAGCCATTGCACTCTGGCTGTGCTGACCCCTGCGAATTTCCCAAATGTGGAAATCTCGATTGCATAATTTATGGTAGTGGGGGACTGCGTTCGCGCTCTCCCCTGATGTCTTGTTTGATGATAAACCTTGAGGTTGACTTTAGTCATCTGACTGTGCTTATGGAGATCTTTGAAGTCAGTTTTCAAAGAGATTTTGTGGACCAATCGAAAGGTGGACTAATCAAAAGGTGGAAACATTTGTTTGTAGCAAAACATTGTTGGCATTTTGTCGAAACATTATGTTGCGAAATGCAGCATTGTATTTATGCCACGCTGGTACTTCAATCAAGAGATAGTTGAGAAGCCACTCTAACCCCCCCGGTCATGATGTGTCATACGCGCCCCATGCGCTTCCAATATGAAATTGTCCATACATGCGTTCCTCCTTAGCACAGAACAATGCAATAGGTTTTCAACATCCAGAGCTTTTGTGTATTTATTGTGGCTAGTAGGATAGCTGCATGGGAAACTGTTGCTGATGATGTATTTGTCAGAAGTCATTGTATTTGTCCGTTTTTTCCCACAAGGCTGAAATATGTGCCCTCGCTTTGAAATGTTAGCAAGGTTTGTTTGTATTTCATCCAACTATCTGTGCTAAAAAGTGATGGCTACAGTATATGTAATTTCTTCCACTTTTTGAGTGAGCCAAAGTTCAAGCTGCTTATCTAATTGGTGAGAATGCAATGTCTGTTTATCAGACTCACTTTGACTTTATATGGTGTACCAAGAGATGTGCCTTCGCTTACGGCCATACCAGCCTGAATGCGCATTTCCTGATTGGAGAAGTGACGACAGGTGCGAGTGTCTGAGCTGTGAGTGAGTGTTTGCTGGAGAGTGTTTGCTCGAGAGCTATTTTTGTTAATTAATTGGTTTTTGCAATATAATTTATTATTTTCTTCAGTTGAATAGTTTTAAGTTTGGTTAGTCTTCCCCCTTGCAGTTTTTCTGCTTGGGGGAGAGTTTTTTGGATTCATTTTTTTACTATGACGGACAACATGGAAAAGACAAACGGAATGGACAAAGACAACGAAAAGGCGCAACGGAAGAAAAATGAAGATAAAGAAGAAATGAAATATGGCAAGGAATACACGGTGGCAATTGAGTTGGAAGGAGAAGACAAGGTGACGACAATGGAACTACTAAGAGCAATTAAGGAGGTGTGTGGAGAGGTGGTGGGATGCCGAATGAAAGGGGAGAAGAAGTACGAAATTACGATGAGAAATGAAAAAGGAAAAGAACGTCTAATGGATGGATTAAGAATAAAGGATACAAAGATTCTGGCGAGAGATATTAATGTGAAGGAAGTGGTGGTGTCGTTCATGAATCTCCCAGTATATGTAGAAGACGGTGTGATACTGGGCAAGCTGAGTAGCTGGGGAGTGGCGGCTGTCTCGGAGATAAGGAGGAGAGTTTGGCCAGGAACAGAGGTGGTTGACGGGACACGTTTCTGCAAGGTCAAGTTCACAGAAAAAGTGACATCATTACCTTATTCTACAAGAATTGAGACGTTGGAGGGAGCAGAATATTTCAGAGTCATCCATGACAAACAGGTCAGAGTGTGTCGTATGTGTATTCAACCCGGGCACATAGTTAAAGACTGCCCGGAATTTAAGTGTTTTAAGTGTGGCAATCAAGGACACTATGCGAGGGAATGTGATGGAGAGAAGGAAAGGAATTTTTGTGGTGGATGCAGAAAGAGAGTGGCGGAGTGCAACTGTGGAGAGGTTAGGGCTGGAGAGGGGAGTCAAACACTATTCGAGGAAGCAGTTGTATTGTCGAAAGAAGGAGAAGAAGATGGAGGAGAGGACGTGGTGGAGGGTGGAGAGACGGAGGAAGGAAGAAGGAAGAAGGACCAGAAGATAAATGAAATTGGGAGCAGTATGGACTCAGAAGTAAGAAGAGGGAGTTTTCAGGAGGAGGGGGGGAGTGGAATGGGGGGAAGCACGGGGGACTCACAGGTTTTGGGGGAAGGCACAGCACTAACAAGTAGCTCGGGGGGTGAAGAAATGGAGGGGGTTATGGAGTTGATGACAATACCAGAGACGGTGATGAGCACGGGGAGCACAACGACTATACAAGAAGCGGAGATGAATACGGGGAGCACAACGGATGTGGATGTCAAGAGGGTGAGTTGGCTGGAAAACATGGACTTGGAAGAGATATCGGATACGGAGGATGGAGAAAAGATTGAAAGAACGAGGGAAGGATACAGGAAGAGGAAAGCGGCGGGAAGAGGGGGAGAGAAAGGGTGGAAGAGGAAAGAAACTGGATAACAGGTAGAGGAAAATGAAATTATATTTTATCATTTTATTATTTATTAGAATGGTAAATATAATGTCAATAAATGCAAATGGATTGAGGACAATGGGAAAATTTAATAGAATAATAAAAATGAAGAAGTCAGATATTTTATGTATTCAAGAGACGCACTGGGATAATGTATGTGTTTTAGAAGTTAAAAAAATATGGAGGGATTTTATTTATGTAAACAACGGCAGAGGGAATTCAAGTGGGGTTGCTATTTTATTGAGGAGGGATGTGGTGGATAATGTGAAACAGATATATAATGATAATAATGGGAGGATTTTAATTGTAGATTTTGAATATATGAGTATGGTTTTTAGAATTATAAATATTTATGCGCCTAATACTGAAATAGAGCGCAAAGATTTATTTTTAGAAATAGGGAAATGGTGTGAGGGAAACTGTATTGTAGTTGGGGATTTTAATGTTAAAATGGATAGACTGGATATGACAAGAGGAGCTATTTTTAGAAGTGATGTATCTAGGGGGGTTTTAAAGAAGATGATGTTAGAAAAAGGAATAATTGATATATGGAGAGAGGAAAATCCAGAAAAAAGAGAATTTTCTAGAAGGCAGGTGGTTTTAGGGGATTTGAAACAAACGAGGATAGATCTGGTTTTAGTAAAAGAAGGTTTAAGGAATTTTATGAAAGATATTAAGTATGTTTTTACAACTTTTAGTGATCATGCAGGTTTAACATTTTCAGTGGGATTAGATAAGGAAAGAACAGGGGGTGGAATATGGTGTATGAATGCAGGGTATTTGGGAGATGAGGAATATGGGAAACAACTTAAATCTTTGATAGCATGTGAAATGGAGGATAAGCAGAAAGAGAATGATAAGTGTTCATGGTGGGATAAGGTTAAGGAAAAAATAAAAGTTTTTAGTATAGGATATGCAAGGAAAAAGAGAGGTAGGATGAAAAGAGAAGAAAATGAGTTGAGGGCTAAATTGGATAAAGAAATGAGGAAGTGTGACAGTGAACCTAATTATAATATAGGAAAGTTTTTGGAATTAAAAGCACAATTGACTAAATATGAAATAGATAAGTGTAAGGGTGCAATTATAAGAAGTAAGGCAAAGTATGTTTTGGAGGGGGAGAAATGTACTTCATTTTTTCTTGGTTTAGAGAAGAATAAACAGAGGAGAACATATATTAGAGAGATCGAAAATATAAAGGGTGAAGTTGTCAATGATTATGTAGAGGTTTTAGAAACAGTGCAGAATTTTTATAAGGATTTATTTAAGAAAGGGGAGGTGGATGAGGGGTGTGTAAAGGAGATATTGGATAGTGTGGATGTGCAAATTAATGTAGAGGATAAACAAATGTGTGATGGGAAGATAACATTGACTGAAGTTAAAGATGCGATTAAGGGTTTACAAGTAAATAAGAGTCCTGGAGTAGATGGAATAATTGCAGAGTTTTATAAAATATATGCCAGTTTTTTAGCACCTATTTTATTGGAAGTTTATCAATATATGGAGGATAATGATAGTATTTCTGAATCTATGGTGACAGGACTGATAACGATTTTATATAAAAATAAGGGGAGTAAATTAAAATTGGAGAATTATAGGCCAATTAGTTTATTAAATTCGGATTATAAGATTTTAGCAAAGATACTGGCAAATAGAATGAAGCAAGTTTTAAATGATATTATAGCACCTACACAGAATTATAGTGTGCCTGGTAGAGATATTGCGGATACAATTAATACAATTAGAGATGTGATAAATAAAATGAATCATGATAAGATGGGGGGAATTGTTTTAAGCATAGATTTAAATAAAGCTTTTGATAGGGTGGAACATGATTTTATGTTTAGGGTAATGGATAAATATGGTTTTGGTAATAGAATAATAGGATGGATAAAATTATTATATAAGAAGGCAAAAAGTAGGGTGAAATGTAATGGGGTTTTAACCGATTCTTTTATTCTTGAGAGATCTGTGAGACAGGGGTGTCCTTTATCAGCTTTATTATTCGTTTTATCGGTAGAACCTTTAGCAGCATTTCTTAAAAGAGATAATCTTATAAATTGTGTAGAGACTCCGCAAGGAGGTTTTAGTTTGATACATCAATACGCAGATGATACCACTATAACAGTTAGAGATGAGGGTAGTGTAAAAAGGGTGATGGAGTGTTTTAAAGTATATGGACAAGCATCGGGTGCAAAGGTTAACATGGAGAAGTCAGTAGTAATGTATATTGGGAAGATTAATGAGGGGAATTTTCCTTTTAAAGTGGTTAAAGATTATTTTAAGGTATTAGGAGTGTTTTTAGGGGTGAAAGAAATGGAAGCTAGGGATTTGACATGGAGTGGTGTAATAAATAAAGTTAGAAAGGTGGTAAATATGTGGAGGGGGAGGTCTTTGAAATTAAAAGGGAAAGTAATTGTCATAAATTCATTGTTGATGTCAATATTTATTTATGTAATGAATGTTTTGGATATGCCAGAATGGGTTTTATCTGAAATGAATAAAATTGTAGTTGATTTTTTATGGGAAGGGAAGGGGGTGAGAATAGCTTTTAAAACTTTGATTGCAGGTTATGAGGAGGGGGGTTTGAAGTTGGTAGATTTAAGTGTAAGGAAAACAGCAATTAGAGTAAAAATGGTACGGAAATATTTATTTGGTGAATTGGATTATGGGTGGAAAAGGTTTTTTAAAGAGTATTTGCAGGAGGTTGGGAGGATGGGGGACAATGGTTTATTGATGAGTATGAAGAAGGAAATGTTAGGTAATATACCTTTGTTTTACAGAGAAGTGTTTGAGGCTTGGGGGCGGTTTTTACCAAATATTTATTATGAATGTACCAGTTTAGAAAATATTTTAAATCAGCCGATATTTTTAAATCCAAAGATAAAGTGCAATAATATGATGTTGTTTTGTAAATATTTTATGAGGGCTGGGATGAGGCAGATAGGTGACATAGCATATGAGGTAATTCCTGGGTTTCTTCCATTTCAGGCTATATATGACAATGTGGTTGAAGTAGATGAAGAAATAAGTAAAACTACTGTGGAGAATATGTACAAGAAAATATTAGGATGTATTCCCGGGGAGTGGGTGATTTTAATAAACAAAGAGGTGGTCAAAAGATCTAGGGCTTTACCAGTTTTATATTATGAAAGTAATGGGGAGAAACATGATTTATCAGGGCTAAAAGTTAAAATGGTTTATAGAAAATGTATTTTAAAAGAGATAAAAAGTCCTGCTGCGGAGAAAGTGTGGTCTAGGGTGTTTCCAAACATGGATGTAAAATCAATATGGAAGAATGTAAATGTAAAATATAATTTTATAGAATGTGAAGACAATGATTTTAAATTGAAACATAATAGGATTTTTACAAATGTGGTTTTGCATCAAATAAATAGGGATATTAAAAGAGAATGCGATATTTGTGGTACGGGGGTGGAAAATTTGATGCACTTTTTTATTGAATGTAGTAGGTTGAAAGACTTTCACGAGTTTTTAAAAGGGCTTTTAGTAAAACATTGGGGAGAAGAGATTTTTACTGGGGTGGAGTGGAGGAGGTTGTTTCTTTTTGGTGTAAATGGGAAAAGTAAAGTTTTAAATTTAATTTGGTGAATTTTATACTAAGTCATGCTAGATATGCGATAAGATTAAGAAGAATTTAGGTCATTATGAAGGGAAAATTGTGAGTGTGGAAGGTTTTTTTAGGAGCATATTAGAGAGAGATATAGAGATAATATATAGATACGGTGGAGGAAATTTTGAAAAATTGTTTGTGTGGGGGAGTACTTTTATTGAAATTCTGTCAAATGGGAAACTTGTATTTCATTATTAAGTGGATTTAGTGGATGATTGTGTTTTTTAATAGGTTTTATTTTATTTATTTTTTATTTTTTGATTTTGTAAAAGGATGAATTGTTCATCCTTTTTTATTATTGATTGAATGTTGTAAATATTATGTGTTTTTTCATAATAAAAGATAAAAAAAAAAAAAAAAATACGCCCGATCTCGTCTGATCTCGGAAGCTAAGCAGGGTCGGGCCTGGTTAGTACTTGGATGGGAGACCGCCTGGGAATACCAGGTGCTGTAAGCCTTTTGTCCACTAGGGGGTGTGGCATTATTTCATCAGCAACACTGCCTTGTAGTAAGCATTTGATGCTGAATTGACTAAATGCAGCTTCTATGGGCTAGTCTCCCCTGCCCTTTTAATACGATCAAAGTTCCTTGTGTTGTCAGGGAGCAACTGCCTTTTATTTATAAGACAAATAAGAATATTGTTACTGAATGCAGCTTGTGTGTGCTTTGTGCTCCCTCGCCCTGTTCAAATGATCAAAGGAAATAATGCTGGTGAGGAGTGGAACTGGACTGGTGTCTGATGGCCCTGTGTTTTCCATGTTGGAATTACAACCCTTCTTTTATGGAGTAAATCAAAAGCACAAGAGAATGTGAGATGTTATCGATAATAAATCAATTGGTTTCATGCATTTGTCTGTGTGTGTGTGTGTGTCTGAATGTGATTGTATTTCGTCATATCGCAAACATTTGTGATATCAGATAGGTTAAGATATTAAAAAGTAATTGGTGATTTTTTCGACAGTGTTGCATGATGGGAATCTAGTGGTTCACTGATATAATCTAGTAAACAGAATAAACTACTTTTCACCACTCTGTGTGCAAGTGCATTCCTAAACGGCATTTAACGCAGGTCGATGTGATATGATATTATCAGAACACAAAGTGGTTACCGTTAGCGGAAAATGTTGGCACTGGAGAGACTTTTCCCTCCACTAAGCAGAAGAGATACCGTGATCAAGAAGGTGGTTCACCCAGTGTGGGGCTCAGCCATTGCACTCTGGCTGTGCTGACCCCTTGTGAATTTTCCAAATGTGGGAATCTCGAATTGCATAATTTATGGTAGTGGTCGTTTGTGCTTTACCCTGATGTCTTTGTTAATGATAAACCGTTGCTTGGCGGCAGGCTTAAGGATGACTTGAGTCAACTGACTGTGCTTATGGAGATCTTTGAAGTCAGTTGTGAAAGAGACTTTGTGGACCAATCGAAAGGTGGAAACATTTGTTTGTAGCAAAACATTGTTGGCATTTTGTCGAAACATTATGTTGCGAAATGCAGCATTGTATTTATGCCACGCTGGTACTTCAATCAAGAGATAGTTGAGAAGCCACTCTAACCCCCCCCGGTCATGATGTGTCATACGCGCCCCATGCGCTTCCAATATGAAATTGTCCATACATGCGTTCCTCCTTAGCACAGAACAATGCAATAGGTTTTCAACATCCAGAGCTTTTGTGTATTTATTGTGGCTAGTAGGATAGCTGCATGGGAAACTGTTGCTGATGATGTATTTGTCAGAAGTCATTGTATTTGTCCGTTTTTTCCCACAAGGCTGAAATATGTGCCCTCGCTTTGAAATGTTAGCAAGGTTTGTTTGTATTTCATCCAACTATCTGTGCTAAAAAGTGATGGCTACAGTATATGTAATTTCTTCCACTTTTTGAGTGAGCCAAAGTTCAAGCTGCTTATCTAATTGGTGAGAATGCAATGTCTGTTTATCAGACTCACTTTGACTTTATATGGTGTACCAAGAGATGTACCTTCGCTTACGGCCATACCAGCCTGAATGCGCATTTCCTGATTGGAGAAGTGACGACAGGTGCGAGTGTCTGAGCTGTGAGTGAGTGTTTGCTGGAGAGTGTTTGCTCGAGAGCTATTTTTGTTAATTAATTGGTTTTTGCAATATAATTTATTATTTTCTTCAGTTGAATAGTTTTAAGTTTGGTTAGTCTTCCCCCTTGCAGTTTTTCTGCTTGGGGGAGAGTTTTTTGGATTCATTTTTTTACTATGACGGACAACATGGAAAAGACAAACGGAATGGACAAAGACAACGAAAAGGCGCAACGGAAGAAAAATGAAGATAAAGAAGAAATGAAATATGGCAAGGAATACACGGTGGCAATTGAGTTGGAAGGAGAAGACAAGGTGACGACAATGGAACTACTAAGAGCAATTAAGGAGGTGTGTGGAGAGGTGGTGGGATGCCGAATGAAAGGGGAGAAGAAGTACGAAATTACGATGAGAAATGAAAAAGGAAAAGAACGTCTAATGGATGGATTAAGAATAAAGGATACAAAGATTCTGGCGAGAGATATTAATGTGAAGGAAGTGGTGGTGTCGTTCATGAATCTCCCAGTATATGTAGAAGACGGTGTGATACTGGGCAAGCTGAGTAGCTGGGGAGTGGCGGCTGTCTCGGAGATAAGGAGGAGAGTTTGGCCAGGAACAGAGGTGGTTGACGGGACACGTTTCTGCAAGGTCAAGTTCACAGAAAAAGTGACATCATTACCTTATTCTACAAGAATTGAGACGTTGGAGGGAGCAGAATATTTCAGAGTCATCCATGACAAACAGGTCAGAGTGTGTCGTATGTGTATTCAACCCGGGCACATAGTTAAAGACTGCCCGGAATTTAAGTGTTTTAAGTGTGGCAATCAAGGACACTATGCGAGGGAATGTGATGGAGAGAAGGAAAGGAATTTTTGTGGTGGATGCAGAAAGAGAGTGGCGGAGTGCAACTGTGGAGAGGTTAGGGCTGGAGAGGGGAGTCAAACACTATTCGAGGAAGCAGTTGTATTGTCGAAAGAAGGAGAAGAAGATGGAGGAGAGGACGTGGTGGAGGGTGGAGAGACGGAGGAAGGAAGAAGGAAGAAGGACCAGAAGATAAATGAAATTGGGAGCAGTATGGACTCAGAAGTAAGAAGAGGGAGTTTTCAGGAGGAGGGGGGGAGTGGAATGGGGGGAAGCACGGGGGACTCACAGGTTTTGGGGGAAGGCACAGCACTAACAAGTAGCTCGGGGGGTGAAGAAATGGAGGGGGTTATGGAGTTGATGACAATACCAGAGACGGTGATGAGCACGGGGAGCACAACGACTATACAAGAAGCGGAGATGAATACGGGGAGTACAACGGATGTGGATGTCAAGAGGGTGAGTTGGCTGGAAAACATGGACTTGGAAGAGATATCGGATACGGAGGATGGAGAAAAGATTGAAAGAACGAGGGAAGGATACAGGAAGAGGAAAGCGGCGGGAAGAGGGGGAGAGAAAGGGTGGAAGAGGAAAGAAACTGGATAACAGGTAGAGGAAAATGAAATTATATTTTATCATTTTATTATTTATTAGAATGGTAAATATAATGTCAATAAATGCAAATGGATTGAGGACAATGGGAAAATTTAATAGAATAATAAAAATGAAGAAGTCAGATATTTTATGTATTCAAGAGACGCACTGGGATAATGTATGTGTTTTAGAAGTTAAAAAAATATGGAGGGATTTTATTTATGTAAACAACGGCAGAGGGAATTCAAGTGGGGTTGCTATTTTATTGAGGAGGGATGTGGTGGATAATGTGAAACAGATATATAATGATAATAATGGGAGGATTTTAATTGTAGATTTTGAATATATGAGTATGGTTTTTAGAATTATAAATATTTATGCGCCTAATACTGAAATAGAGCGCAAAGATTTATTTTTAGAAATAGGGAAATGGTGTGAGGGAAACTGTATTGTAGTTGGGGATTTTAATGTTAAAATGGATAGACTGGATATGACAAGAGGAGCTATTTTTAGAAGTGATGTATCTAGGGGGGTTTTAAAGAAGATGATGTTAGAAAAAGGAATAATTGATATATGGAGAGAGGAAAATCCAGAAAAAAGAGAATTTTCTAGAAGGCAGGTGGTTTTAGGGGATTTGAAACAAACGAGGATAGATCTGGTTTTAGTAAAAGAAGGTTTAAGGAATTTTATGAAAGATATTAAGTATGTTTTTACAACTTTTAGTGATCATGCAGGTTTAACATTTTCAGTGGGATTAGATAAGGAAAGAACAGGGGGTGGAATATGGTGTATGAATGCAGGGTATTTGGGAGATGAGGAATATGGGAAACAACTTAAATCTTTGATAGCATGTGAAATGGAGGATAAGCAGAAAGAGAATGATAAGTGTTCATGGTGGGATAAGGTTAAGGAAAAAATAAAAGGTTTTAGTATAGGATATGCAAGGAAAAAGAGAGGTAGGATGAAAAGAGAAGAAAATGAGTTGAGGGCTAAATTGGATAAAGAAATGAGGAAGTGTGACAGTGAACCTAATTATAATATAGGAAAGTTTTTGGAATTAAAAGCACAATTGACTAAATATGAAATAGATAAGTGTAAGGGTGCAATTATAAGAAGTAAGGCAAAGTATGTTTTGGAGGGGGAGAAATGTACTTCATTTTTTCTTGGTTTAGAGAAGAATAAACAGAGGAGAACATATATTAGAGAGATCGAAAATATAAAGGGTGAAGTTGTCAATGATTATGTAGAGGTTTTAGAAACAGTGCAGAATTTTTATAAGGATTTATTTAAGAAAGGGGAGGTGGATGAGGGGTGTGTAAAGGAGATATTGGATAGTGTGGATGTGCAAATTAATGTAGAGGATAAACAAATGTGTGATGGGAAGATAACATTGACTGAAGTTAAAGATGCGATTAAGGGTTTACAAGTAAATAAGAGTCCTGGAGTAGATGGAATAATTGCAGAGTTTTATAAAATATATGCCAGTTTTTTAGCACCTATTTTATTGGAAGTTTATCAATATATGGAGGATAATGATAGTATTTCTGAATCTATGGTGACAGGGCTGATAACGATTTTATATAAAAATAAGGGGAGTAAATTAAAATTGGAGAATTATAGGCCAATTAGTTTATTAAATTCGGATTATAAGATTTTAGCAAAGATACTGGCAAATAGAATGAAGCAAGTTTTAAATGATATTATAGCACCTACACAGAATTATAGTGTGCCTGGTAGAGATATTGCGGATACAATTAATACAATTAGAGATGTGATAAATAAAATGAATCATGATAAGATGGGGGGAATTGTTTTAAGCATAGATTTAAATAAAGCTTTTGATAGGGTGGAACATGATTTTATGTTTAGGGTAATGGATAAATATGGTTTTGGTAATAGAATAATAGGATGGATAAAATTATTATATAAGAAGGCAAAAAGTAGGGTGAAATGTAATGGGATTTTAACCGATTCTTTTATTCTTGAGAGATCTGTGAGACAGGGGTGTCCTTTATCAGCTTTATTATTCGTTTTATCGGTAGAACCTTTAGCAGCATTTCTTAAAAGAGATAATCTTATAAATTGTGTAGAGACTCCGCAAGGAGGTTTTAGTTTGATACATCAATACGCAGATGATACCACTATAACAGTTAGAGATGAGGGTAGTGTAAAAAGGGTGATGGAGTGTTTTAAAGTATATGGACAAGCATCGGGTGCAAAGGTTAACATGGAGAAGTCAGTAGTAATGTATATTGGGAAGATTAATGAGGGGAATTTTCCTTTTAAAGTGGTTAAAGATTATTTTAAGGTATTAGGAGTGTTTTTAGGGGTGAAAGAAATGGAAGCTAGGGATTTGACATGGAGTGGTGTAATAAATAAAGTTAGAAAGGTGGTAAATATGTGGAGGGGGAGGTCTTTGAAATTAAAAGGGAAAGTAATTGTCATAAATTCATTGTTGATGTCAATATTTATTTATGTAATGAATGTTTTGGATATGCCAGAATGGGTTTTATCTGAAATGAATAAAATTGTAGTTGATTTTTTATGGGAAGGGAAGGGGGTGAGAATAGCTTTTAAAACTTTGATTGCAGGTTATGAGGAGGGGGGTTTGAAGTTGGTAGATTTAAGTGTAAGGAAAACAGCAATTAGAGTAAAAATGGTACGGAAATATTTATTTGGTGAATTGGATTATGGGTGGAAAAGGTTTTTTAAAGAGTATTTGCAGGAGGTTGGGAGGATGGGGGACAATGGTTTATTGATGAGTATGAAGAAGGAAATGTTAGGTAATATACCTTTGTTTTACAGAGAAGTGTTTGAGGCTTGGGGGCGGTTTTTACCAAATATTTATTATGAATGTACCAGTTTAGAAAATATTTTAAATCAGCCGATATTTTTAAATCCAAAGATAAAGTGCAATAATATGATGTTGTTTTGTAAATATTTTATGAGGGCTGGGATGAGGCAGATAGGTGACATAGCATATGAGGTAATTACTGGGTTTCTTCCATTTCAGGCTATATATGACAATGTGGTTGAAGTAGATGAAGAAATAAGTAAAACTACTGTGGAGAATATGTACAAGAAAATATTAGGATGTATTCCCGGGGAGTGGGTGATTTTAATAAACAAAGAGGTGGTCAAAAGATCTAGGGCTTTACCAGTTTTATATTATGAAAGTAATGGGGAGAAACATGATTTATCAGGGCTAAAAGTTAAAATGGTTTATAGAAAATGTATTTTAAAAGAGATAAAAAGTCCTGCTGCGGAGAAAGTGTGGTCTAGGGTGTTTCCAAACATGGATGTAAAATCAATATGGAAGAATGTAAATGTAAAATATAATTTTATAGAATGTGAAGACAATGATTTTAAATTGAAACATAATAGGATTTTTACAAATGTGGTTTTGCATCAAATAAATAGGGATATTAAAAGAGAATGCGATATTTGTGGTACGGGGGTGGAAAATTTGATGCACTTTTTTATTGAATGTAGTAGGTTGAAAGACTTTCACGAGTTTTTAAAAGGGCTTTTAGTAAAACATTGGGGAGAAGAGATTTTTACTGGGGTGGAGTGGAGGAGGTTGCTTCTTTTTGGTGTAAATGGGAAAAGTAAAGTTTTAAATTTTAATTTGGTGAATTTTATACTAAGTCATGCTAGATATGCGATAAGATTAAGAAGGAATTTAGGTCATTATGAAGGGAAAATTGTGAGTGTGGAAGGTTTTTTTAGGAGCATATTAGAGAGAGATATAGAGATAATATATAGATACGGTGGAGGAAATTTTGAAAAATTGTTTGTGTGGGGGAGTACTTTTATTGAAATTCTGTCAAATGGGAAACTTGTATTTCATTATTAAGTGGATTTAGTGGATGATTGTGTTTTTTAATAGGTTTTATTTTATTTATTTTTGATTTTTTGATTTTGTAAAAGGATGAATTGTTCATCCTTTTTTAGAAAAAAAAAAAAAAAAAAAAAATATGCCCGATCTCGTCTGATCTCGGAAGCTCAGCAGGGTCGGGCCTGGTTAGTACTTGGATGGGAGACCGCCTGGGAATACCAGGTGCTGTAAGCCTTTTGTCCACTAGGGGGTGTGGCATTATTTCATCAGCAACACTGCCTTGTAGTAAGCATTTGATGCTGAATTGACTAAATGCAGCTTCTATGGGCTAGTCTCCCCTGCCCTTTTAATACGATCAAAGTTCCTTGTGTTGTCAGGGAGCAACTGCCTTTTATGCATAAGACAAATAAGAATATTGTTACTGAATGCAGCTTGTGTGTGCTCTGTGCTCCCTCGCCCTGTTCAAATGATCAAAGGAAATAATGCTGGTGAGGAGTGGAACTGGACTGGTGTCTGATGGCCCTGTGTTTTCCATGTTGGAATTACAACCCTTCTTTTATGGAGTAAATCAAAAGCACAAGAGAATCTGAGATGTTATCGATAATAAATCAATTGGTTTCATGCATTTGTCTGTGTGTGTGTGTGTGTGTCTGAATGTGATTGTATTTCGTCATATCGCAAACATTTGTGATATCAGATAGGTTAAGATATTAAAAAGTAATTGGTGATTTTTTCGACAGTGTTGCATGATGGGAATCTAGTGGTTCACTGATATAATCTAGTAAACAAAATAAACTACTTTTTCACCACTCTGTGTGCAAGTGCATTCCTAAACGGCATTTAACGCAGGTCGATGTGATATGATATTATCACAACAAAAAGTGGTTCCCGTTAGCGGAAAATGTTGGCACTGGAGAGACTTGCCCTCCACTAAGCAGAAGAGATACTGTGATCAAGAAGGTGGTTGACCCAGTGTGGGGCTCAGCCATTCCACTCTGGCTGGGCTGACCCCTTTTGAATTTTCCAAATGTGGGAATCTCGAATGCAAAATTTATGGTAGTGGTCGTTTGCAAAATTTATGGTAGTGGTCGTTTGCGCTTTACCCTGATATCTTTGTTAATGATAAACCGTTGCTTGGCGGCAGGCTTAAGGATGACTTGAGTCAACCGACTGTGCTTATGGAGATCTTTGAAGTCAGTTGTGAAAGAGACTTTGTGGACCAATCGAAAGGTGGAAACATTTGTTTGTAGCAAAACATTGTTGGCATTTTGTCTAAACATTATGTTGCGAAATGCAGCATTGTATTTATGCCACGCTGGTACTTCAATCAAGAGATAGTTGAGAAGCCACTCTAACCCCCCCGGTCATGATGTGTCATACGCGCCCCATGCGCTTCCAATATGAAATTGTCCATACATGCGTTCCTCCTTAGCACAGAACAATGCAATAGGTTTTCAACATCCAGAGCTTTTGTGTATTTATTGTGGCTAGTAGGATAGCTGCATGGGAAACTGTTGCTGATGATGTATTTGTCAGAAGTCATTGTATTTGTCCGTTTTTTCCCACAAGGCTGAAATATGTGCCCTCGCTTAGAAATGTTTGCAAGGTTTGTTTGTATTTCATCCAACTATCTGTGCTAAAAAGTGATGGCTACAGTATATGTAATTTCTTCCACTTTTTGAGTGAGCCAAAGTTCAAGCTGCTTATCTAATTGGTGAGAATGCAATGTCTGTTTATCAGACTCACTTTGACTTTATATGGTGTACCAAGAGATGTACCTTCGCTTACGGCCATACCAGCCTGAATATGCACCTGTTGTTGGGTAATTGACACAGGTGTGAGTGATTGCGCTGAGTCTGAGTGTTTGCTCCAGAGAGTTTGTGTTTGAGTTTTTGGGCTTTTTGAAGTACAATCTCCTTTTTGTGAATTGATTAAGTTTGAGTTATAGTTTGGGGTTGTTCCCCGACAGCATATTGCTGTTTGGGGGACTTTCCTCCTGTCGTTTTTGAAGATGGATACAATGGCTTGGACCCACGCTGGTAAAAAGATGACGAACAAAGGAAACATGGAAAATGGCGCTACAACAAGACAGAAGCAAAAGTATGAAAAGAATTTAACAGTGGCTGTGGAAATTATGGGAGAGGAGAAAATTACAATGATGGAGCTATTGAGAGGGATTAAAGAAGTTTGTGGACTGGTCTGCGGATGTCGGGTCAAAGATGAAAAACGATATGAAGTGACGCTATCAAGTGCGAGAGGGAAGGAAAAACTGATGGATGGATTTAAAATCCGGAGCTGTCGAATAATGGTAAAGGATCTTTCGCTGGATGAGATGGTTGTATCCTTCTTAAACCTCCCAGTATATATTACAGACGAGGACATCACAGAACGGCTAAGAGCATGGGGTGTGTCTGCTGTATCACCGGTGAAAAGGCGCTACTGGCCAGGGACGGAAGTTGCCGATGGGACGCGCTTCTGCAAAGTAAAGTTCACAGACACTGTGCGCTCGCTGCCATATTCGGCCAAATTTGAAACGATGGAAGGGGCTGAGTATTTTAGAGTAATACACGATCGTCAGGTGAAGGTCTGTAGGCTGTGTATCCAGCCAGGGCACGTGCTACGTGAGTGCCCTGATTTCGCATGTCATAAGTGTGGTGAGCAGGGGCATTACGCACGAGAGTGCAATGGGAGAAGAGAGCGCGGTTGTGTTGGATGCGGGAGGAGTGTTGCGCAGTGCTCATGTTCCCATGGTGAAGATGCTCATGACTTGGCATCACAGGTCTTCAGCGGAAATAGTGTCATGGAGGAGAGCGAGATGGAAGGAACGGGGGATGAGATCGGCATGAGCGAGCAGTCCCAGGGAGAGAGGGAGGGCGAAGAAGACCAGAGGCAGTCGGAGGATGAAGCAGAGACGGGGCCTTGTCCTGTAGGAAAGGAGGCATTAAAGGATGGAGGGATAAGTTCAAGCCTGGATGATGTGGAGTTGGAGGGCGTTCCTCGTGGAGAGGGGGGGGTAGAGTGGTTTGAAAAAGAAGCACATGGAGAGGCATTGGCTTCGGGTTCTGCAGGTGAAGTGGAGATCCCGACTGGGTCTGAAGTCCAGGGAGGCTACTCTAGGGAGGTGGATCCTGCAAGGGATGACTCTTATAAACGAAAAGGGTCGGAAGAAGAGCTGACGGAGGAAGAGAAGGAGCACATACAATCTCTGCGGAGGGAGAGTAAAAGGAACATGATTACCAGGAAAAAAAAAAGGTAAAAGATCAATCAGGAAGGACTGGATTCATCCCCTCCTCTTTATATTCATAATGGTGAGAGTTGTATCTATCAACACTAATGGACTTCGTAGCAAAGAAAAGCTAGAGCTAGTGTTGGAAGCCTTTTCTGCGGACATACTATGTCTTCAGGAGACTCATTGGACTGAGCCGTATATGGACAATGTAAGGCAGAGATGGAATGGACAAATATACGTAAGTAATGGTACTGTGCGGGCATGTGGGGTAGCTATTTTGGTAAAACACAATGTTGTGTCTAATATAAATTTGTTATGTGCTGACACTGTGGGTCGAATGGTGGGAGTGGGTTTCACTTATCAAGATGTAGAGTACTCGTTATACAATGTGTATGCTCCTAATAAAGAAATTGAGAGGAGGGTTATGTTTATGTCAATGGGGGGATTATGTGGGAAGAACTGTCTGCTTGTGGGAGATTTTAATGTATGGATGGATAGGCTAGATGCCTCAAGTAGCGCACATTTTGGCTCTGACTCATCTAGGGGAGCGCTAGTAAGGCTAATGCGGGATGAGGATTGGGTGGATATATGGAGGGAGAGGAATCCAGATAAGCGGGTGTTCTCTCGAAGACAAGTGGTGAGGGGTGAGCTCAAGCAGTCACGTATAGATTTGTGTCTCGCTCATAGAGAGGTTGCGCACTTGGTTGCGGGGGTAGAGTATTCTCAGACATTTTTTAGTGACCATGATGCTCTGCTTTTCCGGCTGGGTGCATCAGGGGAGGGGAGGGGGGGGGGTTTGTGGTGTCTTAATGCCAGTCTGCTGAAGGATGAGGGGTTTAAGGCAGCAGTGAAAGAGTGTGTGAAAGACGCCGTGTCAGATCCTCTATTTGAGTCTGATGTGAGTGTGTGGTGGGAAGGATTAAAAGGGGAGTTCAAGAGGCTGGCAATATCTAGTGCAAGACAGGCAAATGTGTTAAGGAGGAGGGAGGAGAGGATTCTTAAATCCCGCCTGTTATTGGAATTAGAAAAGGTAGAAAACTGTCCAGGCTATGATGTTACAGAGTACCTGAGGGTGAGGGAGGAGTTGAGGGTAGTAGAGAGGCACAGGTGTATGGGGGCAGTGGTGAGGAGTAGAGCACAGTATGTGGTGGATGGGGAGAAGAATACTGCTTTTTTCCTGGGGTTAGAAAGGAGGATGCAGGAAAGGAGTTTTCTAACAGAGCTGTTAAATGAGAGAGGGGAGAGGGTGACAGATCTGGAAGGAATTTTAAATACAGTGCATTCCTTTTATAAGGGCTTATTTACGTCGGGCGGGGTAGATGAAGTGAGTATGAGAAGAGTGCTAGAAGCAGTGGAGGCTAGGGTGTCGACTGAGGATGCAGAGATGTGTGATGCTGATTTTACATTGGCAGAGATTAAAGCTGCTATCTTGGGCCTGAACTTAAATAAGAGCCCGGGTTCAGATGGTCTGACTGCAGAATTTTACCGAGAGTTTAGGGACATACTGGCCCCACTGATGCTGCGTGTGTATGTGTGTATGGAGGAGAAGAGGGTAGTCCCTGAATCTTTAGCTATGGGTGTGTTGACTATGTTATATAAAGGGAAGGGGAGCAGACTGAAATTAGAGAACTACAGACCAATAACCCTTTTGAACTCAGACAATAAGGTGCTAGCTAAGATAATGGCAAATAGGTTGAATAAGTTGATGGGAAGCATCATAGCACCTACTCAGGCCTATGGAGTTCCAGGGCGGGATGTAGTGGACACCCTCTGCACTATCCGAGATGTAGTGAAGCAGATGCAGGAAGTGGGAGGGGCGGTGCTCTGTCTAGATCTGAATAAAGCTTTTGATCGGGTGGAGCATCGGTTCCTATTAGAGGCTTTGGCAAGATTTGGGTTCGGGCCTCGTCTTAAAGAATGGGTGAAGCTTTTGTATGGGTCAGCTTGCAGTGTCGTTAAATGTAATGGTGTGCTAACTGATTCCTTTCCCCTGGGCAGGTCTGTTAGGCAGGGTTGTCCATTGTCTGCATTGCTATACAGCATCTCAGTAGAGCCTTTAGCGGCGTTTGTAAAGCGTGATGGAGGAGTGCATGGAGTGGACCTCCCGGGGGGAGGCGTCAGTGTAATGCATCATTATGCTGATGATACCACATGTACTGTGCGGGATGGAGAGAGTGTGAATTGTCTGATGAAGTGTTTTGATGTGTATGGGAGAGCTTCTGGGGCTAAGGTGAATGTAGAAAAGTCACAAATGTTATGTGCTGATGATAATGTTATAAGTACATGTAACATTCCTTTTAAGACTGTTAAGGGGCATGTGAGAATTTTAGGTGTGAATATTGGGGTAGATGAGCGGGAGGCGAGGGACTTAACTTGGACAGGGGTGATTAATAAAATAAAGACGACTTTAAATTGTTGGAAACAAAGGAAATTAAAATTGAGGGGGAAAGTGGTGGTGGTGAATGCATTGTTGATGTCCAAATGTGTGTATACCTTAGGGGTTATGGACATGCCGGAATGGGTTCTGAAGGGAATTAATAATTTAGTGTCTGATTTCCTGTGGGGTGGGAAGGGGGTGAAGATTGCTCGCGATGTGATGATAGCAAATTATGATAGGGGTGGGTTGAGATTAATAGATCTGGAAGTGAAGTTAAAAGCCATGAGGGTTAAGAGAGTGCAACGGTTTTTGTATGGGGAGGAGGGTCAGGGGTGGAAGGAGTTTTTCAGACATTGGTTGCATAGGAGTGGAGGTTGTGGGGATTACGGGTTGTTAATGTGTTTTAAGCCTAGCATGTATGCAGAGGTGCCTGAGTTTTACCAGGAGGTGTTCAGGGCCTGGGCAGAGTTCTTACCGCAGGTAAGTTATGAGTGTGACTCTATAGGGGTGATTTTGAATATACCAGTTTTTCTGAACCCAATGCTGAAATCAGAGGGAAAGATGATGGAGAGTAAGGTAATAATGAAGGCAGGCATGATAAGAGTGAGGGACTTTAGGTATGAGGTGGTGCCGGGGTTCCTGCCTGATCAGGCGATCGTAGATACTGTCTGGGGTATAGATGAAGATGTCAGAAAAGGGACGGTGTTGCGAATGTATGAGAGGATAAAGGAGTGTGTTCCAGGGGAGTGGGTGAGGCTGCTGGACAATCATTCGAGTAATGCAGTCTTAGAGACCTTGCCTGAGATGAAGGTGAAATGTGGAGAAACCATGCAAGCCTTATCCTCTACTCAGGTGAGGGCCTTATACTGGGCGATTATTACCAGGAAGGTCAGAGCGCCGGCATCGGAGAAAGTGTGGAGGCAAGTTTTTCCAGGGATGGAAGTTGAGACGTTGTGGGAAAACATGGTAGTGAGGCTCAACAGTCTAGAATGTACCCATTTTGACTTTATGTTGAGGCACAACCGTGTTTTTACTAAGGTGGTGTTACATCAGGTAGACAGGTCAGTGTCTCGTGTGTGTGATGTATGTAGAGATGAGGATGAAAATCTGATGCACATGATGTTTGAATGTGTTGATGTGGCGGGGTTTTATGTGAGGTTGAGGGAAATGTTAGAAAGGTACTGGGGAGAAGAGATAATAGGTGGGGTTGATTGGAGGTGGTTGGTATTGTTTGGAGTGGGTCAGCATGTGAGGGGGGTGAATATTGTATTGTTGAATTTTATGCTATCACATGCAAGGTATGCGGTATATTCTAGGAGGAACTTGGCAAGGTTTGAGGGAAAGAGGGTGACAGTGTGGAAGGTATTTGAAGGATTGATAAGGAAGGATGTAGATTTGATGTATAGGTCTAAGCAGGAGGATTTTGAGAGGGTGTTTATGAAGGATTGTGGATTTATTACTGTGGGGGAGGATGGTGGTTTGGTGTATGGGTTTTGATGTGTAAAGTGTTGGAGATATTATTTTTTATTTATTTTTATTTTTATTTATTTATTTATTTTATTTTTTTTTTTTTATTTTTTTTTTTTTGTGGAATTTGTCTTAATAAAGTCTTGTATGCATTGGTTGTATAATTCTGGTATTTTAATTTCTTTGGGTTCTTTGATTTGATAGGGGGTGAATTGTTTGCCTGCCTATGTTTAGAAATGTATTGATTGAAATGGTTTTTGCATATTGAATTTGTAAATATTGTAAAACAAGAATTTTTTATAATAAAAAAATAAATAAAAAAAAAAAAAAAAAATACGCCCGATCTCGTCTGATCTCGGAAGCTAAGCAGGGTCGGGCCTGGTTAGTACTTGGATGGGAGACCGCCTGGGAATACCAGGTGCTGTAAGCCTTTTGTCCACTAGGGGGTGTGGCATTATTTCATCAGCAACACTGCCTTGTAGTAAGCATTTGATGCTGAATTGACTAAATGCAGCTTCTATGGGCTAGTCTCCCCTGCCCTTTTAATACGATCAAAGTTCCTTGTGTTGTCAGGGAGCAACTGCCTTTTATTTATAAGACAAATAAGAATATTGTTACTGAATGCAGCTTGTGTGTGCTTTGTGCTCCCTCGCCCTGTTCAAATGATCAAAGGAAATAATGCTGGTGAGGAGTGGAACTGGACTGGTGTCTGATGGCCCTGTGTTTTCCATGTTGGAATTACAACCCTTCTTTTATGGAGTAAATCAAAAGCACAAGAGAATGTGAGATGTTATCGATAATAAATCAATTGGTTTCATGCATTTGTCTGTGTGTGTGTGTGTGTGTATCTGAATGTGATTGTATTTCGTCATATCGCAAACATTTGTGATATCAGATAGGTTAAGATATTAAAAAGTAATTGGTGATTTTTTCGACAGTGTTGCATGATGGGAATCTAGTGGTTCACTGATATAATCTAGTAAACAAAATAAACTACTTTTTCACCACTCTGTGTGCAAGTGCATTCCTAAACGGCATTTAACGCAGGTCGATGTGATACGATATTATCAGAACACAAAGTGGTTCCCGTTAGCAGAAAATGTTGGCACTGGAGAGACTTGCCCTCCACTAAGCAGAAGAGATACGGTGATCAAGAAGGTGGTTGACCCAGTGTGGGGCTCAGCCATTCCACTCTGGCTGGGCTGACCCCTTTTGAATTTTCCAAATATGGGAGTCTCGAATGCAAAATTTATGGTAGTGGTCGTTTGTGCTTTACCCTGATATCTTTGTTAATGATAAACCGTTGCTTGGCGGCAGGCTTAAGGATGACTTGAGTCAACCGACTGTGCTTATGGAGATCTTTGAAGTCAGTTATGAAAGAGACTTTGTGGACCAATCGAAAGGTGGAAACATTTGTTTGTAGCAAAACATTGTTGGCATTTTGTCTAAACATTATGTTGCGAAATGCAGCATTGTATTTATGCCACGCTGGTACTTCAATCAAGAGATAGTTGAGAAGCCACTCTAACCCCCCCCGGTCATTATGTGTCATGCGCTTCCAATATGAAATTGTCCATACATGCGTTCCTCCTTAGCACAGAACAATGCAATAGGTTTTCAACATCCAGAGCTTTTGTGTATTTATTGTGGCTAGTAGGATAGCTGCATGGGAAACTGTTGCTGATGATGTATTTGTCAGAAGTCATTGTATTTGTCTGTTTTTTCCCACAAGGCTGAAATATGTGCCCTCGCTTTGAAATGTTAGCAAGGTTTGTTTGTATTTCATCCAACTATCTGTGCTAAAAAGTGATGGCTACAGTATATGTAATTTCTTCCACTTTTTGAGTGAGCCAAAGTTCAAGCTGCTTATCTAATTGGTGAGAATGCAATGTCTGTTTATCAGACTCACTTTGACTTTATATGGTGTACCAAGAGATGTACCTTCGCTTACGGCCATACCAGCCTGAATGCGCATTTCCTGATTGGAGAAGTGACGACAGGTGCGAGTGTCTGAGCTGTGAGTGAGTGTTTGCTGGAGAGTGTTTGCTCGAGAGCTATTTTTGTTAATTAATTGGTTTTTGCAATATAATTTATTATTTTCTTCAGTTGAATAGTTTTAAGATTGGTTAGTCTTCCCCCTTGCAGTTTTTCTGCTTGGGGGAGAGTTTTTTGGATTCATTTTTTTTACTATGACGGACAACATGGAAAAGACAAACGGAATGGACAAAGACAACGAAAAGGCGCAACGGAAGAAAAATGAAGATAAAGAAGAAATGAAATATGGCAAGGAATACACGTTGGCAATTGAGTTGGAAGGAGAAGACAAAGTGACGACAATGGAACTACTAAGAGCAATTAAGGAGGTGTGTGGAGAGGTGGTGGGATGCCGAATGAAAGGGGAGAAGAAGTACGAAATTACGATGAGAAATGAAAAAGGAAAAGAACGTCTAATGGATGGATTAAGAATAAAGGATACAAAGATTCTGGCGAGAGATATTAATGTGAAGGAAGTGGTGGTGTCGTTCATGAATCTCCCAGTATATGTAGAAGACGGTGTGATACTGGGCAAGCTGAGTAGCTGGGGAGTGGCGGCTGTCTCGGAGATAAGGAGGAGAGTTTGGCCAGGAACAGAGGTGGTTGACGGGACACGTTTCTGCAAGGTCAAGTTCACAGAAAAAGTGACATCATTACCTTATTCTACAAGAATTGAGACGTTGGAGGGAGCAGAATATTTCAGAGTCATCCATGACAAACAGGTCAGAGTGTGTCGTATGTGTATTCAACCCGGGCACATAGTTAAAGACTGCCCGGAATTTAAGTGTTTTAAGTGTGGCAATCAAGGACACTATGCGAGGGAATGTGATGGAGAGAAGGAAAGGAATTTTTGTGGTGGATGCAGAAAGAGAGTGGCGGAGTGCAACTGTGGAGAGGTTAGGGCTGGAGAGGGGAGTCAAACACTATTCGAGGAAGCAGTTGTATTGTCGAAAGAAGGAGAAGAAGATGGAGGAGAGGACGTGGTGGAGGGTGGAGAGACGGAGGAAGGAAGAAGGAAGAAGGACCAGAAGATAAATGAAATTGGGAGCAGTATGGACTCAGAAGTAAGAAGAGGGAGTTTTCAGGAGGAGGGGGGGAGTGGAATGGGGGGAAGCACGGGGGACTCACAGGTTTTGGGGGAAGGCACAGCACTAACAAGTAGCTCGGGGGGTGAAGAAATGGAGGGGGTTATGGAGTTGATGACAATACCAGAGACGGTGATGAGCACGGGGAGCACAACGACTATACAAGAAGCGGAGATGAATACGGGGAGCACAACGGATGTGGATGTCAAGAGGGTGAGTTGGCTGGAAAACATGGAATTGGAAGAGATATCGGATACGGAGGATGGAGAAAAGATTGAAAGAACGAGGGAAGGATACAGGAAGAGGAAAGCGGCGGGAAGAGGGGGAGAGAAAGGGTGGAAGAGGAAAGAAACTGGATAACAGGTAGAGGAAAATGAAATTATATTTTATCATTTTATTATTTATTAGAATGGTAAATATAATGTCAATAAATGCAAATGGATTGAGGACAATGGGAAAATTTAATAGAATAATAAAAATGAAGAAGTCAGATATTTTATGTATTCAAGAGACGCACTGGGATAATGTATGTGTTTTAGAAGTTAAAAAAATATGGAGGGATTTTATTTATGTAAACAACGGCAGAGGGAATTCAAGTGGGGTTGCTATTTTATTGAGGAGGGATGTGGTGGATAATGTGAAACAGATATATAATGATAATAATGGGAGGATTTTAATTGTAGATTTTGAATATATGAGTATGGTTTTTAGAATTATAAATATTTATGCGCCTAATACTGAAATAGAGCGCAAAGATTTATTTTTAGAAATAGGGAAATGGTGTGAGGGAAACTGTATTGTAGTTGGGGATTTTAATGTTAAAATGGATAGACTGGATATGACAAGAGGAGCTATTTTTAGAAGTGATGTATCTAGGGGGGTTTTAAAGAAGATGATGTTAGAAAAAGGAATAATTGATATATGGAGAGAGGAAAATCCAGAAAAAAGAGAATTTTCTAGAAGGCAGGTGGTTTTAGGGGATTTGAAACAAACGAGGATAGATCTGGTTTTAGTAAAAGAAGGTGTAAGGAATTTTATGAAAGATATTAAGTATGTTTTTACAACTTTTAGTGATCATGCAGGTTTAACATTTTCAGTGGGATTAGATAAGGAAAGAACAGGGGGTGGAATATGGTGTATGAATGCAGGGTATTTGGGAGATGAGGAATATGGGAAACAACTTAAATCTTTGATAGCATGTGAAATGGAGGATAAGCAGAAAGAGAATGATAAGTGTTCATGGTGGGATAAGGTTAAGGAAAAAATAAAAGTTTTTAGTATAGGATATGCAAGGAAAAAGAGAGGTAGGATGAAAAGAGAAGAAAATGAGTTGAGGGCTAAATTGGATAAAGAAATGAGGAAGTGTGACAGTGAACCTAATTATAATATAGGAAAGTTTTTGGAATTAAAAGCACAATTGACTAAATATGAAATAGATAAGTGTAAGGGTGCAATTATAAGAAGTAAGGCAAAGTATGTTTTGGAGGGGGAGAAATGTACTTCATTTTTTCTTGGTTTAGAGAAGAATAAACAGAGGAGAACATATATTAGAGAGATCGAAAATATAAAGGGTGAAGTTGTCAATGATTATGTAGAGGTTTTAGAAACAGTGCAGAATTTTTATAAGGATTTATTTAAGAAAGGGGAGGTGGATGAGGGGTGTGTAAAGGAGATATTGGATAGTGTGGATGTGCAAATTAATGTAGAGGATAAACAAATGTGTGATGGGAAGATAACATTGACTGAAGTTAAAGATGCGATTAAGGGTTTACAAGTAAATAAGAGTCCTGGAGTAGATGGAATAATTGCAGAGTTTTATCAAATATATGCCAGTTTTTTAGCACCTATTTTATTGGAAGTTTATCAATATATGGAGGATAATGATAGTATTTCTGAATCTATGGTGACAGGGCTGATAACGATTTTATATAAAAATAAGGGGAGTAAATTAAAATTGGAGAATTATAGGCCAATTAGTTTATTAAATTCGGATTATAAGATTTTAGCAAAGATACTGGCAAATAGAATGAAGCAAGTTTTAAATGATATTATAGCACCTACACAGAATTATAGTGTGCCTGGTAGAGATATTGCGGATACAATTAATACAATTAGAGATGTGATAAATAAAATGAATCATGATAAGATGGGGGGAATTGTTTTAAGCATAGATTTAAATAAAGCTTTTGATAGGGTGGAACATGATTTTATGTTTAGGGTAATGGATAAATATGGTTTTGGTAATAGAATAATAGGATGGATAAAATTATTATATAAGAAGGCAAAAAGTAGGGTGAAATGTAATGGGGTTTTAACCGATTCTTTTATTCTTGAGAGATCTGTGAGACAGGGGTGTCCTTTATCAGCTTTATTATTCGTTTTATCGGTAGAACCTTTAGCAGCATTTCTTAAAAGAGATAATCTTATAAATTGTGTAGAGACTCCGCAAGGAGGTTTTAGTTTGATACATCAATACGCAGATGATACCACTATAACAGTTAGAGATGAGGGTAGTGTAAAAAGGGTGATGGAGTGTTTTAAAGTATATGGACAAGCATCGGGTGCAAAGGTTAACATGGAGAAGTCAGTAGTAATGTATATTGGGAAGATTAATGAGGGGAATTTTCCTTTTAAAGTGGTTAAAGATTATTTTAAGGTATTAGGAGTGTTTTTAGGGGTGAAAGAAATGGAAGCTAGGGATTTGACATGGAGTGGTGTAATAAATAAAGTTAGAAAGGTGGTAAATATGTGGAGGGGGAGGTCTTTGAAATTAAAAGGGAAAGTAATTGTCATAAATTCATTGTTGATGTCAATATTTATTTATGTAATGAATGTTTTGGATATGCCAGAATGGGTTTTATCTGAAATGAATAAAATTGTAGTTGATTTTTTATGGGAAGGGAAGGGGGTGAGAATAGCTTTTAAAACTTTGATTGCAGGTTATGAGGAGGGGGGTTTGAAGTTGGTAGATTTAAGAGTAAGGAAAACAGCAATTAGAGTAAAAATGGTACGGAAATATTTATTTGGTGAATTGGATTATGGGTGGAAAAGGTTTTTTAAAGAGTATTTGCAGGAGGTTGGGAGGATGGGGGACAATGGTTTATTGATGAGTATGAAGAAGGAAATGTTAGGTAATATACCTTTGTTTTACAGAGAAGTGTTTGAGGCTTGGGGGCGGTTTTTACCAAATATTTATTATGAATGTACCAGTTTAGAAAATATTTTAAATCAGCCGATATTTTTAAATCCAAAGATAAAGTGCAATAATATGATGTTGTTTTGTAAATATTTTATGAGGGCTGGGATGAGGCAGATAGGTGACATAGCATATGAGGTAATTCCTGGGTTTCTTCCATTTCAGGCTATATATGACAATGTGGTTGAAGTAGATGAAGAAATAAGTAAAACTACTGTGGAGAATATGTACAAGAAAATATTAGGATGTATTCCCGGGGAGTGGGTGATTTTAATAAACAAAGAGGTGGTCAAAAGATCTAGGGCTTTACCAGTTTTATATTATGAAAGTAATGGGGAGAAACATGATTTATCAGGGCTAAAAGTTAAAATGGTTTATAGAAAATGTATTTTAAAAGAGATAAAAAGTCCTGCTGCGGAGAAAGTGTGGTCTAGGGTGTTTCCAAACATGGATGTAAAATCAATATGGAAGAATGTAAATGTAAAATATAATTTTATAGAATGTGAAGACAATGATTTTAAATTGAAACATAATAGGATTTTTACAAATGTGGTTTTGCATCAAATAAATAGGGATATTAAAAGAGAATGCGATATTTGTGGTACGGGGGTGGAAAATTTGATGCACTTTTTTATTGAATGTAGTAGGTTGAAAGACTTTCACGAGTTTTTAAAAGGGCTTTTAGTAAAACATTGGGGAGAAGAGATTTTTACTGGGGTGGAGTGGAGGAGGTTGTTTCTTTTTGGTGTAAATGGGAAAAGTAAAGTTTTAAATTTTAATTTGGTGAATTTTATACTAAGTCATGCTAGATATGCGATAAGATTAAGAAGAAATTTAGGTCATTATGAAGGGAAAATTGTGAGTGTGGAAGGTTTTTTTAGGAGCATATTAGAGAGAGATATAGAGATAATATATAGATACGGTGGAGGAAATTTTGAAAAATTGTTTGTGTGGGGGAGTACTTTTATTGAAATTCTGTCAAATGGGAAACTTGTATTTCATTATTAAGTGGATTTAGTGGATGATTGTGTTTTTTAATAGGTTTTATTTTATTTATTTTTGATTTTTTGATTTTGTAAAAGGATGAATTGTTCATCCTTTTTTATTATTGATTGAATGTTGTAAATATTATGTGTTTTTTCATAATAAAAGATAAAAAAAAAAAAAAAAAATATGCCCGATCTCGTCTGATCTCGGAAGCTAAGCAGCGTTGGCCCTGGTTAGTACTTGGATGGGAGACCGCCTGGGAATACCAGGTGCTATAAGCCTTTTGTCCACTAGGGGGTGTGGCATTATTTCATCAGCAACACTGCCTTGTAGTAAGCATTTGATGCTGAATTGACTAAATGCAGCTTCTATGGGCTAGTCTCCCCTGCCCTTTTAATACGATCAAAGTTCCTTGTGTTGTCAGGGAGCAACTGCCTTTTATTTATAAGACAAATAAGAATATTGTTACTGAATGCAGCTTGTGTGTGCTCTGTGCTCCCTCGCCCTGTTCAAATGATCAAAGGAAATAATGCTGGTGAGGAGTGGAACTGGACTGGTGTCTGATGGCCCTGTGTTTTCCATGTTGGAATTACAACCCTTCTTTTATGGAGTAAATCAAAAGCACAAGAGAATCTGAGATGTTATCGATAATAAATCAATTGGTTTCATGCATTTGTCTCTGTGTGTGTGTGTGTGTCTGAATGTGATTGTATTTCGTCATATCGCAAACATTTGTGATATCAGATAGGTTAAGATATTAAAAAGTAATTGGTGATTTTTTCGACAGTGTTGCATGATGGGAATCTAGTGGTTCACTGATATAATCTAGTAAACAAAATAAACTACTTTTTCACCACTCTGTGTGCAAGTGCATTCCTAAACGGCATTTAACGCAGGTCGATGTGATATGATATTATCACAACAAAAAGTGGTTCCCGTTAGCGGAAAATGTTGGCACTGGAGAGACTTGCCCTCCACTAAGCAGAAGAGATACTGTGATCAAGAAGGTGGTTGACCCAGTGTGGAGCTCAGCCATTCCACTCTGGCTGGGCTGACCCCTTTTGAATTTTCCAAATATGGGAATCTCGAATGCAAAATTTATGGTAGTGGTCGTTTGTGCTTTACCCTGATATCTTTGTTAATGATAAACCGTTGCTTGGCGGCAGGCTTAAGGATGACTTGAGTCAACCGACTGTGCTTATGGAGATCTTTGAAGTCAGTTGTGAAAGAGACTTTGTGGACCAATCGAAAGGTGGAAACATTTGTTTGTAGCAAAACATTGTTGGCATTTTGTCGAAACATTATGTTGCGAAATGCAGCATTGTATTTATGCCACGCTGGTACTTCAATCAAGAGATAGTTGAGAAGCCACTCTAACCCCCCCGGTCATGATGTGTCATACGCGCCCCATGCGCTTCCAATATGAAATTGTCCATACATGCGTTCCTCCTTAGCACAGAACAATGCAATAGGTTTTCAACATCCAGAGCTTTTGTGTATTTATTGTGGCTAGTAGGATAGCTGCATGGGAAACTGTTGCTGATGATGTATTTGTCAGAAGTCATTGTATTTGTCCGTTTTTTCCCACAAGGCTGAAATATGTGCCCTCGCTTTGAAATGTTAGCAAGGTTTGTTTGTATTTCATCCAACTATCTGTGCTAAAAAGTGATGGCTACAGTATATGTAATTTCTTCCACTTTTTGAGTGAGCCAAAGTTCAAGCTGCTTATCTAATTGGTGAGAATGCAATGTCTGTTTATCAGACTCACTTTGACTTTATATGGTGTACCAAGAGATGTACCTTCGCTTACGGCCATACCAGCCTGAATATGCCCGATCTCGTCTGATCTCGGAAGCTAAGCAGGGTCGGGCCTGGTTAGTACTTGGATGGGAGACCGCCTGGGAATACCAGGTGCTGTAAGCCTTTTGTCCACTAGGGGGTGTGGCATTATTTCATCAGCAACACTGCCTTGTAGTAAGCATTTGATGCTGAATTGACTAAATGCAGCTTCTATGGGCTAGTCTCCCCTGCCCTTTTAATACGATCAAAGTTCCTTGTGTTGTCAGGGAGCAACTGCCTTTTATTTATAAGACAAATAAGAATATTGTTACTGAATGCAGCTTGTGTGTGCTCTGTGCTCCCTCGCCCTGTTCAAATGATCAAAGGAAATAATGCTGGTGAGGAGTGGAACTGGACTGGTGTCTGATGGCCCTGTGTTTTCCATGTTGGAATTACAACCCTTCTTTTATGGAGTAAATCAAAAGCACAAGAGAATCTGAGATGTTATCGATAATAAATCAATTGGTTTCATGCATTTGTCTGTGTGTGTGTGTGTGTGTCTGAATGTGATTGTATTTCGTCATATCGCAAACATTTGTGATATCAGATAGGTTAAGATATTAAAAAGTAATTGGTGATTTTTTCGACAGTGTTGCATGATGGGAATCTAGTGGTTCACTGATATAATCTAGTAAACAAAATAAACTACTTTTTCACCACTCTGTGTGCAAGTGCATTCCTAAACGGCATTTAACGCAGGTCGATGTGATATGATATTATCACAACAAAAAGTGGTTCCCGTTAGCGGAAAATGTTGGCACTGGAGAGACTTGCCCTCCACTAAGCAGAAGAGATACTGTGATCAAGAAGGTGGTTGACCCAGTGTGGGGCTCAGCCATTCCACTCTGGCTGGGCTGACCCCTTTTGAATTTTCCAAATGTGGGAATCTCAATTGCAAAATTTATGGTAGTGGTCGTTTGTGCTTTACCCTGATATCTTTGTTAATGATAAACCGTTGCTTGGCGGCAGGCTTAAGGATGACTTGAGTCAACCGACTGTGCTTATGGAGATCTTTGAAGTCAGTTGTGAAAGAGACTTTGTGGACCAATCGAAAGGTGGAAACATTTGTTTGTAGCAAAACATTGTTGGCATTTTGTCGAAACATTATGTTGCGAAATGCAGCATTGTATTTATGCCACGCTGGTACTTCAATCAAGAGATAGTTGAGAAGCCACTCTAACCCCCCCCGGTCATGATGTGTCATACGCGCCCCATGCGCTTCCAATATGAAATTGTCCATACATGCGTTCCTCCTTAGCACAGAACAATGCAATAGGTTTTCAACATCCAGAGCTTTTGTGTATTTATTGTGGCTAGTAGGATAGCTGCATGGGAAACTGTTGCTGATGATGTATTTGTCAGAAGTCATTGTATTTGTCCGTTTTTTCCCACAAGGCTGAAATATGTGCCCTCGCTTTGAAATGTTAGCAAGGTTTGTTTGTATTTCATCCAACTATCTGTGCTAAAAAGTGATGGCTACAGTATATGTAATTTCTTCCACTTTTTGAGTGAGCCAAAGTTCAAGCTGCTTATCTAATTGGTGAGAATGCAATGTCTGTTTATCAGACTCACTTTGACTTTATATGGTGTACCAAGAGATGTACCTTCGCTTACGGCCATACCAGCCTGAATATGCCCGATCTCGTCTGATCTCGGAAGCTAAGCAGGGTCGGGCCTGGTTAGTACTTGGATGGGAGACCGCCTGGGAATACCAGGTGCTGTAAGCCTTTTGTCCACTAGGGGGTGTGGCATTATTTCATCAGCAACACTGCCTTGTAGTAAGCATTTGATGCTGAATTGACTAAATGCAGCTTCTATGGGCTAGTCTCCCCTGCCCTTTTAATACGATCAAAGTTCCTTGTGTTGTCAGGGAGCAACTGCCTTTTATTTATAAGACAAATAAGAATATTGTTACTGAATGCAGCTTGTGTGTGCTCTGTGCTCCCTCGCCCTGTTCAAATGATCAAAGGAAATAATGCTGGTGAGGAGTGGAACTGGACTGGTGTCTGATGGCCCTGTGTTTTCCATGTTGGAATTACAACCCTTCTTTTATGGAGTAAATCAAAAGCACAAGAGAATCTGAGATGTTATCGATAATAAATCAATTGGTTTCATGCATTTGTCTGTGTGTGTGTGTGTGTGTCTGAATGTGATTGTATTTCGTCATATCGCAAACATTTGTGATATCAGATAGGTTAAGATATTAAAAAGTAATTGGTGATTTTTTCGACAGTGTTGCATGATGGGAATCTAGTGGTTCACTGATATAATCTAGTAAACAAAATAAACTACTTTTTCACCACTCTGTGTGCAAGTGCATTCCTAAACGGCATTTAACGCAGGTCGATGTGATATGATATTATCAGAACACAAAGTGGTTACCGTTAGCGGAAAATGTTGGCACTGGAGAGACTTGCCCTCCACTAAGCAGAAGAGATACTGTGATCAAGAAGGTGGTTGCACCCAGTGTGGGGCTCAGCCATTCACTCTGGCTGGGCTGACCCCTTGTGAATTTTCCAAATGTGGGAATCTCGAATGCAAAATTTATGGTAGTGGTCGTTTGCGCTTTACCCTGATATCTTTGTTAATGATAAACCGTTGCTTGGCGGCAGGCTTAAGGATGACTTGAGTCAACTGACTGTGCTTATGGAGATCTTTGAAGTCAGTTGTGAAAGAGACTTTGTGGACCAATCGAAAGGTGGAAACATTTGTTTGTAGCAAAACATTGTTGGCATTTTGTCGAAACATTATGTTGCGAAATGCAGCATTGTATTTATGCCACGCTGGTACTTCAATCAAGAGATAGTTGAGAAGCCACTCTAACCCCCCCGGTCATGATGTGTCATACGCGCCCCATGCGCTTCCAATATGAAATTGTCCATACATGCGTTCCTCCTTAGCACAGAACAATGCAATAGGTTTTCAACATCCAGAGCTTTTGTGTATTTATTGTGGCTAGTAGGATAGCTGCATGGGAAACTGTTGCTGATGATGTATTTGTCAGAAGTCATTGTATTTGTCCGTTTTTTCCCACAAGGCTGAAATATGTGCCCTCGCTTTGAAATGTTAGCAAGGTTTGTTTGTATTTCATCCAACTATCTGTGCTAAAAAGTGATGGCTACAGTATATGTAATTTCTTCCACTTTTTGAGTGAGCCAAAGTTCAAGCTGCTTATCTAATTGGTGAGAATGCAATGTCTGTTTATCAGACTCACTTTGACTTTATATGGTGTACCAAGAGATGTACCTTCGCTTACGGCCATACCAGCCTGAATATGCCCGATCTCGTCTGATCTCGGAAGCTAAGCAGGGTCGGGCCTGGTTAGTACTTGGATGGGAGACCGCCTGGGAATACCAGGTGCTGTAAGCCTTTTGTCCACTAGGGGGTGTGGCATTATTTCATCAGCAACACTGCCTTGTAGTAAGCATTTGATGCTGAATTGACTAAATGCAGCTTCTATGGGCTAGTCTCCCCTGCCCTTTTAATACGATCAAAGTTCCTTGTGTTGTCAGGGAGCAACTGCCTTTTATTTATAAGACAAATAAGAATATTGTTACTGAATGCAGCTTGTGTGTGCTCTGTGCTCCCTCGCCCTGTTCAAATGATCAAAGGAAATAATGCTGGTGAGGAGTGGAACTGGACTGGTGTCTGATGGCCCTGTGTTTTCCATGTTGGAATTACAACCCTTCTTTTATGGAGTAAATCAAAAGCACAAGAGAATCTGAGATGTTATCGATAATAAATCAATTGGTTTCATGCATTTGTCTGTGTGTGTGTGTGTGTGTCTGAATGTGATTGTATTTCGTCATATCGCAAACATTTGTGATATCAGATAGGTTAAGATATTAAAAAGTAATTGGTGATTTTTTCGACAGTGTTGCATGATGGGAATCTAGTGGTTCACTGATATAATCTAGTAAACAAAATAAACTACTTTTTCACCACTCTGTGTGCAAGTGCATTCCTAAACGGCATTTAACGCAGGTCGATGTGATATGATATTATCAGAACACAAAGTGGTTACCGTTAGCGGAAAATGTTGGCACTGGAGAGACTTGCCCTCCACTAAGCAGAAGAGATACTGTGATCAAGAAGGTGGTTGCACCCAGTGTGGGGCTCAGCCATTCCACTCTGGCTGGGCTGACCCCTTTTGAATTTTCCAAATGTGGGAATCTCGATTGCAAAATTTATGGTAGTGGTCGTTTGCGCTTTACCCTGATAGTCTTTGTTAATGATAAACCGTTGCTTGGCGGCAGGCTTAAGGATGACTTGAGTCAACCTGACTGTGCTTATGGAGATCTTTGAAGTCAGTTGTGAAAGAGACTTTGTGGACCAATCGAAAGGTGGAAACATTTGTTTGTAGCAAAACATTGTTGGCATTTTGTCGAAACATTATGTTGCGAAATGCAGCATTGTATTTATGCCACGCTGGTACTTCAATCAAGAGATAGTTGAGAAGCCACTCTAACCCCCCCCGGTCATGATGTGTCATACGCGCCCCATGCGCTTCCAATATGAAATTGTCCATACATGCGTTCCTCCTTAGCACAGAACAATGCAATAGGTTTTCAACATCCAGAGCTTTTGTGTATTTATTGTGGCTAGTAGGATAGCTGCATGGGAAACTGTTGCTGATGATGTATTTGTCAGAAGTCATTGTATTTGTCCGTTTTTTCCCACAAGGCTGAAATATGTGCCCTCGCTTTGAAATGTTAGCAAGGTTTGTTTGTATTTCATCCAACTATCTGTGCTAAAAAGTGATGGCTACAGTATATGTAATTTCTTCCACTTTTTGAGTGAGCCAAAGTTCAAGCTGCTTATCTAATTGGTGAGAATGCAATGTCTGTTTATCAGACTCACTTTGACTTTATATGGTGTACCAAGAGATGTACCTTCGCTTACGGCCATACCAGCCTGAATATGCCCGATCTCGTCTGATCTCGGAAGCTAAGCAGGGTCGGGCCTGGTTAGTACTTGGATGGGAGACCGCCTGGGAATACCAGGTGCTGTAAGCCTTTTGTCCACTAGGGGGTGTGGCATTATTTCATCAGCAACACTGCCTTGTAGTAAGCATTTGATGCTGAATTGACTAAATGCAGCTTCTATGGGCTAGTCTCCCCTGCCCTTTTAATACGATCAAAGTTCCTTGTGTTGTCAGGGAGCAACTGCCTTTTATTTATAAGACAAATAAGAATATTGTTACTGAATGCAGCTTGTGTGTGCTCTGTGCTCCCTCGCCCTGTTCAAATGATCAAAGGAAATAATGCTGGTGAGGAGTGGAACTGGACTGGTGTCTGATGGCCCTGTGTTTTCCATGTTGGAATTACAACCCTTCTTTTATGGAGTAAATCAAAAGCACAAGAGAATCTGAGATGTTATCGATAATAAATCAATTGGTTTCATGCATTTGTCTGTGTGTGTGTGTGTGTGTCTGAATGTGATTGTATTTCGTCATATCGCAAACATTTGTGATATCAGATAGGTTAAGATATTAAAAAGTAATTGGTGATTTTTTCGACAGTGTTGCATGATGGGAATCTAGTGGTTCACTGATATAATCTAGTAAACAAAATAAACTACTTTTTCACCACTCTGTGTGCAAGTGCATTCCTAAACGGCATTTAACGCAGGTCGATGTGATATGATATTATCAGAACACAAAGTGGTTACCGTTAGCGGAAAATGTTGGCACTGGAGAGACTTGCCCTCCACTAAGCAGAAGAGATACCTGTGATCAAGAAGGTGGTTGCACCCGGTGTGGGGCTCAGCCATTCCACTCTGGCTGTGCTGACCCCTTGTGAATTTTCTAAATGTGGGAATCTCGATTGCAAAATTTATGGTAGTGGTCGTTGGCGCTTTATCCTGATGTCTATGTTAATGATAAACCGTTGCTTGGCGGCAGGCTTAAGGGTGACTTGAGTCAACTGACTGTGCTTATGGAGATCTTTGAAGTCAGTTGTGAAAGAGACTTTGTGGACCAATCGAAAGGTGGAAACATTTGTTTGTAGCAAAACATTGTTGGCATTTTGTCGAAACATTATGTTGCGAAATGCAGCATTGTATTTATGCCACGCTGGTACTTCAATCAAGAGATAGTTGAGAAGCCACTCTAACCCCCCCGGTCATGATGTGTCATACGCGCCCCATGCGCTTCCAATATGAAATTGTCCATACATGCGTTCCTCCTTAGCACAGAACAATGCAATAGGTTTTCAACATCCAGAGCTTTTGTGTATTTATTGTGGCTAGTAGGATAGCTGCATGGGAAACTGTTGCTGATGATGTATTTGTCAGAAGTCATTGTATTTGTCCGTTTTTTCCCACAAGGCTGAAATATGTGCCCTCGCTTTGAAATGTTAGCAAGGTTTGTTTGTATTTCATCCAACTATCTGTGCTAAAAAGTGATGGCTACAGTATATGTAATTTCTTCCACTTTTTGAGTGAGCCAAAGTTCAAGCTGCTTATCTAATTGGTGAGAATGCAATGTCTGTTTATCAGACTCACTTTGACTTTATATGGTGTACCAAGAGATGTACCTTCGCTTACGGCCATACCAGCCTGAATACGCCCGATCTCGTCTGATCTCGGAAGCTAAGCAGGGTCGGGCCTGGTTAGTACTTGGATGGGAGACCGCCTGGGAATACCAGGTGCTGTAAGCCTTTTGTCCACTAGGGGGTGTGGCATTATTTCATCAGCAACACTGCCTTGTAGTAAGCATTTGATGCTGAATTGACTAAATGCAGCTTCTATGGGCTAGTCTCCCCTGCCCTTTTAATACGATCAAAGTTCCTTGTGTTGTCAGGGAGCAACTGCCTTTTATTTATAAGACAAATAAGAATATTGTTACTGAATGCAGCTTGTGTGTGCTCTGTGCTCCCTCGCCCTGTTCAAATGATCAAAGGAAATAATGCTGGTGAGGAGTGGAACTGGACTGGTGTCTGATGGCCCTGTGTTTTCCATGTTGGAATTACAACCCTTCTTTTATGGAGTAAATCAAAAGCACAAGAGAATCTGAGATGTTATCGATAATAAATCAATTGGTTTCATGCATTTGTCTGTGTGTGTGTGTGTGTGTCTGAATGTGATTGTATTTCGTCATATCGCAAACATTTGTGATATCAGATAGGTTAAGATATTAAAAAGTAATTGGTGATTTTTTCGACAGTGTTGCATGATGGGAATCTAGTGGTTCACTGATATAATCTAGTAAACAAAATAAACTACTTTTTCACCACTCTGTGTGCAAGTGCATTCCTAAACGGCATTTAACGCAGGTCGATGTGATATGATATTATCAGAACACAAAGTGGTTACCGTTAGCGGAAAATGTTGGCACTGGAGAGACTTGCCCTCCACTAAGCAGAAGAGATACTGTGATCAAGAAGGTGGTTGCACCCAGTGTGGGGCTCAGCCATTGCACTCTGGCTGTGCTGACCCCTTGTGAATTTTCCAAATGTGGGAATCTCGATTGCAAAATTTATGGTAGTGGTCGTTTGCGCTTTACCCTGATGTCTTTGTTAATGATAAACCGTTGCTTGGCGGCAGGCTTAAGGATGACTTGAGTCAACTGACTGTGCTTATGGAGATCTTTGAAGTCAGTTGTGAAAGAGACTTTGTGGACCAATCGAAAGGTGGAAACATTTGTTTGTAGCAAAACATTGTTGGCATTTTGTCGAAACATTATGTTGCGAAATGCAGCATTGTATTTATGCCACGCTGGTACTTCAATCAAGAGATAGTTGAGAAGCCACTCTAACCCCCCCCCGGTCATGATGTGTCATACGCGCCATGCTTCCAATATGAAATTGTCCATACATGCGTTCCTCCTTAGCACAGAACAATGCAATAGGTTTTCAACATCCAGAGCTTTTGTGTATTTATTGTGGCTAGTAGGATAGCTGCATGGGAAACTGTTGCTGATGATGTATTTGTCAGAAGTCATTGTATTTGTCCGTTTTTTCCCACAAGGCTGAAATATGTGCCCTCGCTTTGAAATGTTAGCAAGGTTTGTTTGTATTTCATCCAACTATCTGTGCTAAAAAGTGATGGCTACAGTATATGTAATTTCTTCCACTTTTTGAGTGAGCCAAAGTTCAAGCTGCTTATCTAATTGGTGAGAATGCAATGTCTGTTTATCAGACTCACTTTGACTTTATATGGTGTACCAAGAGATGTACCTTCGCTTACGGCCATACCAGCCTGAATATGCCCGATCTCGTCTGATCTCGGAAGCTAAGCAGGGTCGGGCCTGGTTAGTACTTGGATGGGAGACCGCCTGGGAATACCAGGTGCTGTAAGCCTTTTGTCCACTAGGGGGTGTGGCATTATTTCATCAGCAACACTGCCTTGTAGTAAGCATTTGATGCTGAATTGACTAAATGCAGCTTCTATGGGCTAGTCTCCCCTGCCCTTTTAATACGATCAAAGTTCCTTGTGTTGTCAGGGAGCAACTGCCTTTTATTTATAAGACAAATAAGAATATTGTTACTGAATGCAGCTTGTGTGTGCTCTGTGCTCCCTCGCCCTGTTCAAATGATCAAAGGAAATAATGCTGGTGAGGAGTGGAACTGGACTGGTGTCTGATGGCCCTGTGTTTTCCATGTTGGAATTACAACCCTTCTTTTATGGAGTAAATCAAAAGCACAAGAGAATCTGAGATGTTATCGATAATAAATCAATTGGTTTCATGCATTTGTCTGTGTGTGTGTGTGTGTGTCTGAATGTGATTGTATTTCGTCATATCGCAAACATTTGTGATATCAGATAGGTTAAGATATTAAAAAGTAATTGGTGATTTTTTCGACAGTGTTGCATGATGGGAATCTAGTGGTTCACTGATATAATCTAGTAAACAAAATAAACTACTTTTTCACCACTCTGTGTGCAAGTGCATTCCTAAACGGCATTTAACGCAGGTCGATGTGATATGATATTATCAGAACACAAAGTGGTTACCGTTAGCGGAAAATGTTGGCACTGGAGAGACTTGCCCTCCACTAAGCAGAAGAGATACCGTGATCAAGAAGGTGGTTGCACCCAGTGTGGGGCTCAGCCATTGCACTCTGGCTGTGCTGACCCTTTGTGAATTTTCCAAATGTGGGAATCTCGATTGCATAATTTATGGTAGTGGTCGTTTGCGCTTTACCCTGATGTCTTTGTTAATGATAAACCGTTGCTTGGCGGCAGGCTTAAGGATGACTTGAGTCAACTGACTGTGCTTATGGAGATCTTTGAAGTCAGTTGTGAAAGAGACTTTGTGGACCAATCGAAAGGTGGAAACATTTGTTTGTAGCAAAACATTGTTGGCATTTTGTCGAAACATTATGTTGCGAAATGCAGCATTGTATTTATGCCACGCTGGTACTTCAATCAAGAGATAGTTGAGAAGCCACTCTAACCCCCCCCCGGTCATGATGTGTCATACGCGCCCCATGCGCTTCCAATATGAAATTGTCCATACATGCGTTCCTCCTTAGCACAGAACAATGCAATAGGTTTTCAACATCCAGAGCTTTTGTGTATTTATTGTGGCTAGTAGGATAGCTGCATGGGAAACTGTTGCTGATGATGTATTTGTCAGAAGTCATTGTATTTGTCCGTTTTTTCCCACAAGGCTGAAATATGTGCCCTCGCTTTGAAATGTTAGCAAGGTTTGTTTGTATTTCATCCAACTATCTGTGCTAAAAAGTGATGGCTACAGTATATGTAATTTCTTCCACTTTTTGAGTGAGCCAAAGTTCAAGCTGCTTATCTAATTGGTGAGAATGCAATGTCTGTTTATCAGACTCACTTTGACTTTATATGGTGTACCAAGAGATGTACCTTCGCTTACGGCCATACCAGCCTGAATACGCCCGATCTCGTCTGATCTCGGAAGCTAAGCAGGGTCGGGCCTGGTTAGTACTTGGATGGGAGACCGCCTGGGAATACCAGGTGCTGTAAGCCTTTTGTCCACTAGGGGGTGTGGCATTATTTCATCAGCAACACTGCCTTGTAGTAAGCATTTGATGCTGAATTGACTAAATGCAGCTTCTATGGGCTAGTCTCCCCTGCCCTTTTAATACGATCAAAGTTCCTTGTGTTGTCAGGGAGCAACTGCCTTTTATTTATAAGACAAATAAGAATATTGTTACTGAATGCAGCTTGTGTGTGCTCTGTGCTCCCTCGCCCTGTTCAAATGATCAAAGGAAATAATGCTGGTGAGGAGTGGAACTGGACTGGTGTCTGATGGCCCTGTGTTTTCCATGTTGGAATTACAACCCTTCTTTTATGGAGTAAATCAAAAGCACAAGAGAATCTGAGATGTTATCGATAATAAATCAATTGGTTTCATGCATTTGTCTGTGTGTGTGTGTGTGTCTGAATGTGATTGTATTTCGTCATATCGCAAACATTTGTGATATCAGATAGGTTAAGATATTAAAAAGTAATTGGTGATTTTTTCGACAGTGTTGCATGATGGGAATCTAGTGGTTCACTGATATAATCTAGTAAACAAAATAAACTACTTTTTCACCACTCTGTGTGCAAGTGCATTCCTAAACGGCATTTAACGCAGGTCGATGTGATATGATATTATCAGAACACAAAGTGGTTACCGTTAGCGGAAAATGTTGGCACTGGAGAGACTTGCCCTCCACTAAGCAGAAGAGATACCGTGATCAAGAAGGTGGTTGCACCCAGTGTGGGGCTCAGCCATTCCACTCTGGCTGTGCTGACCCCTTGTGAATTTTCCAAATGTGGGAATCTCGATTGCATAAATTTATGGTAGTGGTCGTTTGCGCTTTACCCTGATGTCTTTGTTAATGATAAACCGTTGCTTGGCGGCAGGCTTAAGGATGACTTGAGTCAACTGACTGTGCTTATGGAGATCTTTGAAGTCAGTTGTGAAAGAGACTTTGTGGACCAATCGAAAGGTGGAAACATTTGTTTGTAGCAAAACATTGTTGGCATTTTGTCGAAACATTATGTTGCGAAATGCAGCATTGTATTTATGCCACGCTGGTACTTCAATCAAGAGATAGTTGAGAAGCCACTCTAACCCCCCCCCGGTCATGATGTGTCATACGCGCCCCATGCGCTTCCAATATGAAATTGTCCATACATGCGTTCCTCCTTAGCACAGAACAATGCAATAGGTTTTCAACATCCAGAGCTTTTGTGTATTTATTGTGGCTAGTAGGATAGCTGCATGGGAAACTGTTGCTGATGATGTATTTGTCAGAAGTCATTGTATTTGTCCGTTTTTTCCCACAAGGCTGAAATATGTGCCCTCGCTTTGAAATGTTAGCAAGGTTTGTTTGTATTTCATCCAACTATCTGTGCTAAAAAGTGATGGCTACAGTATATGTAATTTCTTCCACTTTTTGAGTGAGCCAAAGTTCAAGCTGCTTATCTAATTGGTGAGAATGCAATGTCTGTTTATCAGACTCACTTTGACTTTATATGGTGTACCAAGAGATGTACCTTCGCTTACGGCCATACCAGCCTGAATACGCCCGATCTCGTCTGATCTCGGAAGCTAAGCAGGGTCGGGCCTGGTTAGTACTTGGATGGGAGACCGCCTGGGAATACCAGGTGCTGTAAGCCTTTTGTCCACTAGGGGGTGTGGCATTATTTCATCAGCAACACTGCCTTGTAGTAAGCATTTGATGCTGAATT
The DNA here is from genome assembly GCF_016432855.1 of Salvelinus namaycush. NCBI lineage: Eukaryota > Metazoa > Chordata > Actinopteri > Salmoniformes > Salmonidae > Salvelinus > Salvelinus namaycush. Next base: position 56,533 of record NW_024058263.1, read on the forward strand.
GACTAAATGCAGCTTCTATGGGCTAGTCTCCCCTGCCCTTTTAATACGATCAAAGTTCCTTGTGTTGTCAGGGAGCAACTGCCTTTTATTTATAAGACAAATAAGAATATTGTTACTGAATGCAGCTTGTGTGTGCTCTGTGCTCCCTCGCCCTGTTCAAATGATCAAAGGAAATAATGCTGGTGAGGAGTGGAACTGGACTGGTGTCTGATGGCCCTGTGTTTTCCATGTTGGAATTACAACCCTTCTTTTATGGAGTAAATCAAAAGCACAAGAGAATCTGAGATGTTATCGATAATAAATCAATTGGTTTCATGCATTTGTCTGTGTGTGTGTGTGTGTCTGAATGTGATTGTATTTCGTCATATCGCAAACATTTGTGATATCAGATAGGTTAAGATATTAAAAAGTAATTGGTGATTTTTTCGACAGTGTTGCATGATGGGAATCTAGTGGTTCACTGATATAATCTAGTAAACAAAATAAACTACTTTTTCACCACTCTGTGTGCAAGTGCATTCCTAAACGGCATTTAACGCAGGTCGATGTGATATGATATTATCAGAACACAAAGTGGTTACCGTTAGCGGAAAATGTTGGCACTGGAGAGACTTGCCCTCCACTAAGCAGAAGAGATACTGTGATCAAGAAGGTGGTTGACCCAGTGTGGGGCTCAGCCATTCCACTCTGGCTGTGCTGACCCCTTTTGAATTTTCCAAATGTGGGAATCTCGATTGCAAAATTTATGGTAGTGGTCGTTTGCGCTTTACCCTGATATCTTTGTTAATGATAAACCGTTGCTTGGCGGCAGGCTTAAGGATGACTTGAGTCAACCGACTGTGCTTATGGAGATCTTTGAAGTCAGTTGTGAAAGAGACTTTGTGGACCAATCGAAAGGTGGAAACATTTGTTTGTAGCAAAACATTGTTGGCATTTTGTCGAAACATTATGTTGCGAAATGCAGCATTGTATTTATGCCACGCTGGTACTTCAATCAAGAGATAGTTGAGAAGCCACTCTAACCCCCCCCGGTCATGATGTGTCATACGCGCCCATGCGCTTCCAATATGAAATTGTCCATACATGCGTTCCTCCTTAGCACAGAACAATGCAATAGGTTTTCAACATCCAGAGCTTTTGTGTATTTATTGTGGCTAGTAGGATAGCTGCATGGGAAACTGTTGCTGATGATGTATTTGTCAGAAGTCATTGTATTTGTCCGTTTTTTCCCACAAGGCTGAAATATGTGCCCTCGCTTTGAAATGTTAGCAAGGTTTGTTTGTATTTCATCCAACTATCTGTGCTAAAAAGTGATGGCTACAGTATATGTAATTTCTTCCACTTTTTGAGTGAGCCAAAGTTCAAGCTGCTTATCTAATTGGTGAGAATGCAATGTCTGTTTATCAGACTCACTTTGACTTTATATGGTGTACCAAGAGATGTCCTTCGCTTACGGCCATACCAGCCTGAATACGCCCGATCTCGTCTGATCTCGGAAGCTAAGCAGGGTCGGGCCTGGTTAGTACTTGGATGGGAGACCGCCTGGGAATACCAGGTGCTGTAAGCCTTTTGTCCACTAGGGGGTGTGGCATTATTTCATCAGCAACACTGCCTTGTAGTAAGCATTTGATGCTGAATTGACTAAATGCAGCTTCTATGGGCTAGTCTCCCCTGCCCTTTTAATACGATCAAAGTTCCTTGTGTTGTCAGGGAGCAACTGCCTTTTATTTATAAGACAAATAAGAATATTGTTACTGAATGCAGCTTGTGTGTGCTCTGTGCTCCCTCGCCCTGTTCAAATGATCAAAGGAAATAATGCTGGTGAGGAGTGGAACTGGACTGGTGTCTGATGGCCCTGTGTTTTCCATGTTGGAATTACAACCCTTCTTTTATGGAGTAAATCAAAAGCACAAGAGAATCTGAGATGTTATCGATAATAAATCAATTGGTTTCATGCATTTGTCTGTGTGTGTGTGTGTGTGTCTGAATGTGATTGTATTTCGTCATATCGCAAACATTTGTGATATCAGATAGGTTAAGATATTAAAAAGTAATTGGTGATTTTTTCGACAGTGTTGCATGATGGGAATCTAGTGGTTCACTGATATAATCTAGTAAACAAAATAAACTACTTTTTCACCACTCTGTGTGCAAGTGCATTCCTAAACGGCATTTAACGCAGGTCGATGTGATATGATATTATCAGAACACAAAGTGGTTCCCGTTAGCGGAAAATGTTGGCACTGGAGAGACTTGCCCTCCACTAAGCAGAAGAGATACTGTGATCAAGAAGGTGGTTGACCCAGTGTGGGGCTCAGCCATTCCACTCTGGCTGGGCTGACCCCTTTTGAATTTTCCAAATGTGGGAATCTCGAATGCAAAATTTATGGTAGTGGTCGTTTGCGCTTTACCCTGATATCTTTGTTAATGATAAACCGTTGCTTGGCGGCAGGCTTAAGGATGACTTGAGTCAACTGACTGTGCTTATGGAGATCTTTGAAGTCAGTTGTGAAAGAGACTTTGTGGACCAATCGAAAGGTGGAAACATTTGTTTGTAGCAAAACATTGTTGGCATTTTGTCGAAACATTATGTTGCGAAATGCAGCATTGTATTTATGCCACGCTGGTACTTCAATCAAGAGATAGTTGAGAAGCCACTCTAACCCCCCCGGTCATGATGTGTCATACGCGCCCCATGCGCTTCCAATATGAAATTGTCCATACATGCGTTCCTCCTTAGCACAGAACAATGCAATAGGTTTTCAACATCCAGAGCTTTTGTGTATTTATTGTGGCTAGTAGGATAGCTGCATGGGAAACTGTTGCTGATGATGTATTTGTCAGAAGTCATTGTATTTGTCCGTTTTTTCCCACAAGGCTGAAATATGTGCCCTCGCTTTGAAATGTTAGCAAGGTTTGTTTGTATTTCATCCAACTATCTGTGCTAAAAAGTGATGGCTACAGTATATGTAATTTCTTCCACTTTTTGAGTGAGCCAAAGTTCAAGCTGCTTATCTAATTGGTGAGAATGCAATGTCTGTTTATCAGACTCACTTTGACTTTATATGGTGTACCAAGAGATGTCCTTCGCTTACGGCCATACCAGCCTGAATACGCCCGATCTCGTCTGATCTCGGAAGCTAAGCAGGGTCGGGCCTGGTTAGTACTTGGATGGGAGACCGCCTGGGAATACCAGGTGCTGTAAGCCTTTTGTCCACTAGGGGGTGTGGCATTATTTCATCAGCAACACTGCCTTGTAGTAAGCATTTGATGCTGAATTGACTAAATGCAGCTTCTATGGGCTAGTCTCCCCTGCCCTTTTAATACGATCAAAGTTCCTTGTGTTGTCAGGGAGCAACTGCCTTTTATTTATAAGACAAATAAGAATATTGTTACTGAATGCAGCTTGTGTGTGCTCTGTGCTCCCTCGCCCTGTTCAAATGATCAAAGGAAATAATGCTGGTGAGGAGTGGAACTGGACTGGTGTCTGATGGCCCTGTGTTTTCCATGTTGGAATTACAACCCTTCTTTTATGGAGTAAATCAAAAGCACAAGAGAATCTGAGATGTTATCGATAATAAATCAATTGGTTTCATGCATTTGTCTGTGTGTGTGTGTGTGTCTGAATGTGATTGTATTTCGTCATATCGCAAACATTTGTGATATCAGATAGGTTAAGATATTAAAAAGTAATTGGTGATTTTTTCGACAGTGTTGCATGATGGGAATCTAGTGGTTCACTGATATAATCTAGTAAACAAAATAAACTACTTTTTCACCACTCTGTGTGCAAGTGCATTCCTAAACGGCATTTAACGCAGGTCGATGTGATATGATATTATCACAACAAAAAGTGGTTCCCGTTAGCGGAAAATGTTGGCACTGGAGAGACTTGCCCTCCACTAAGCAGAAGAGATACTGTGATCAAGAAGGTGGTTGACCCAGTGTGGGGCTCAGCCATTCCACTCTGGCTGGGCTGACCCCTTTTGAATTTTCCAAATGTGGGAATCTCGAATGCAAAATTTATGGTAGTGGTCGTTGCAAATTATGGTAGTGGTCGTTTGCGCTTTACCCTGATATCTTTGTTAATGATAAACCGTTGCTTGGCGGCAGGCTTAAGGATGACTTGAGTCAACCGACTGTGCTTATGGAGATCTTTGAAGTCAGTTGTGAAAGAGACTTTGTGGACCAATCGAAAGGTGGAAACATTTGTTTGTAGCAAAACATTGTTGGCATTTTGTCTAAACATTATGTTGCGAAATGCAGCATTGTATTTATGCCACGCTGGTACTTCAATCAAGAGATAGTTGAGAAGCCACTCTAACCCCCCCCCGGTCATGATGTGTACGCGCCCCATGCGCTTCCAATATGAAATTGTCCATACATGCGTTCCTCCTTAGCACAGAACAATGCAATAGGTTTTCAACATCCAGAGCTTTTGTGTATTTATTGTGGCTAGTAGGATAGCTGCATGGGAAACTGTTGCTGATGATGTATTTGTCAGAAGTCATTGTATTTGTCCGTTTTTTCCCACAAGGCTGAAATATGTGCCCTCGCTTGAAATGTTAGCAAGGTTTGTTTGTATTTCATCCAACTATCTGTGCTAAAAAGTGATGGCTACAGTATATGTAATTTCTTCCACTTTTTGAGTGAGCCAAAGTTCAAGCTGCTTATCTAATTGGTGAGAATGCAATGTCTGTTTATCAGACTCACTTTGACTTTATATGGTGTACCAAGAGATGTACCTTCGCTTACGGCCATACCAGCCTGAATA